>NC_053025.1:316190565-316451732 GCF_003073215.2 Triticum urartu
ATCATAATCATCATCGCTGTCGGGGTCGGAGTCCGTGTCGTCTAGTATGATGTAATCTTTTGAACGAATATCCACTCCAGGTTCGGGATCCCCCATGAATATTCCTAGCTCCTTCTTCAGGTCTTCATTCTTCTCCAGTAGTACAACAATTTCTTCTTCATATCTATCACGTGTAGCTTTAAGTTCTTCCTCTAGCTCCATATTCCGGCTCATCACCTTCTTCGTGCCTATCATGTTGGCTCACATCTGGTTCTCATAGCATCGAATGTGCTGGTTCAACTCATGTATGTAGGCTGCAATGGATTTATCCTTCCTGGTGTGAATCATCTCCCATTGCTCATCCCGGAGTCCAAATATCTGGCAGGTGTTTTCCTTAAGATCCTTGTTATACACCTCTCCTATGCGTCCAATGGCGATGTGGGCGGCCATGCTCTTTCCTAAACTCTAGGTTGGTGCATCGAAGGAAAACTCGATGGGCTGGGTAACTTGTGCAAACATCCTCCCTGGGACACGAACTTGAATCGTCCAGTGCTCCTCTTCTGGTAAAGTGGTGGTGAAGGTTCTGGTGAAGCTTGGTATGCCGATGTTCAGGTACCTAGTGTTGTCTGAAAGGTGTGTCGTCATTCGGTTGAGTGAACTAGTTCCTTGGGTCCGCCATCTATAGAATAGAGCTGGACAAGAGTTAGAAATGAGTAGAGAAGAGTATCCTGTGGCTTTTGCTAGTGGTCACATCCTACAGTCAGCGTGTGCTCTGATACCATCTTGCAGCGACCAGATACCAATGGACCGTAGTCTCTATGCTTAATTGTCATCCCTGGATCAGTATTGCTGACACATAAAGTACACGAGGATTTATAACAGAGTTCAATCACACACTTATTACATCGAGTGTCTCATAAAGAGTACTTATTACAATAATATGGCTGAAGGCCATCTAAATAAGATAACTACGGAAGCTTCAAAGATAAATGAGTCCATCCAAATCCACCAGAAAAATGAGTGCATGACAACGACCTATCGCATCTTACTCTTCGTCTGAAAATTCTCCAACATGATACGTTGCAGCCGTGTAGGTCAGCACATGGAATATGCTGGCAAGATAACACTATAGAGCAATGAACAAATAACAGCTATCACTACATGCATATTTGGCCGGTGGAGGTTCTACGGTTATCATTTGGATAAAGCTAATTTTTCCCTACAACAAAGGAATATATTTTATTTAACTACAAAGTTCTTGTCATAATTGAGAAGATTCCTCCAACTCAATCCCAAAATAGTAATTAATAACCCAGCAAATTCATTAAGTAAAGTGATGAGATTAATCAATAATTCAAATACCAGATACTCAAGATGTCCATAACCGGGGACACAGCTAACCATGATTAGTTTGTATAGTCTGCAAAGGTTTGCGCACTTTTCCCCACGAGACTCGACCACATCCCTGATCAGATGATCGAGACATAGTCTTTCTGAAGCATTAACTCTTTACTCTGGGTACACAGTACCACCTACTTTCCCATACATCTGCTAGCCTACCACTGAACGAGGTCACACAACTTACTCAACTATGCTAGAGCACAGAATGGTTTGTGGCTGCACATGGAAGTTCCCAGCATGAATAATCTTATGATCCCTTTGAGACTGGGTGGCATTCCATAGGATGATCACACGGGTACTCCGGGATATCCTTAGGACAATACTGGATTGCTCCAGGTTCCCGCAACCAATCCACCTAGATGTGTATTAAAGTAGCCACCTTAAGTTTCCCTTAGTTAAATATTAGCTCTCACATCTTTCATGAATCTCACATACCAATCCACGTCTACGAGCATAGCAATGTAGTATAAGCATCACGTATAATACCCGGGGTTTGATATAAGACAATAGGTTCCTACCTCATCAACAACTTCCCAATACCCACATGTTGTCGAAACCTACTCAGGCAATGTTTGAGGGTTGAATCTAATGCATAAAAACTGGGTAATAAAGGGATATGATCAAAGTGTTACTTGCCTTGCTGACAATCGGAAAACCCTAGGGATTCGTAGTAGTAAGCTTCGCACTCCGGAAACTCTATCATGAACAAACAATAGCATGCATAAGCACTCAAGCATAAGATGCAAAGCTAAAATCAGAAAAATGTCTAAACAGATATTTCAAGTGAAGAGCTTTGATTTGCAAAAGGTATCAATCGAATCGGAGTTACCAAACTCAAACTACGATCAAAAGAAGTTCAAATTCAAATCTTCCTGAAACCAAATTTTAAATTTTCAAAATCATGTTCAAGTTATTTATATGGACAGAGGGGAACAAGACGAAGATTTTGGCGTTGCTTTCACTGGATTTGGATAAACGAGCAAAAAGTAGTGAAGGTTTAAAGATCAGGGACTAATCTATGATGAAAATAATTACAGATAGGTCCCTAGCCGAAAAAATTAACCTAAAAAGAAAAATCTATCGAACGAACGTCCCTAACAGAGACTAATGAACGAATTCATTCGTTAACAGAATCAAACGAGCGAACACTCACTAAATAACTTGACCTAAATAATAAACCGATCTAAAACGAAAAACCGAAAAAAAACCGGGGCGGATTTAGCTGTTTATACCGGTTTGGGGAAAATGAATCGGCGGTGGGCGGCCACTCCGGCGAGCTGTGGCGACGTAGCATCAGCGGTGGAGCGGGGCGACGGCGAGGCAGGGACGACGCAATGAAGGTGGGAGGCGGCGCGGCGGCTTGGGGCGACGCGGCGGCTTGAGGGGAGGGGGAGGGAGGGTCGGCCGACTTATAAAGGGGCCGGGGAGGGCGGCTTGGAGGAGGGGCAAAGGCGGCGGCAAGGTGGAGTCCGAGCCAGACTCCGCGGCGGGCGGCGGCCAAACTCCTGTCGGAGTCGGTCGCGGGCGACGCGTGGCGCTGGGCCGGCTAGGCCTTCGGCCCAGGAATATATATATTTTTAACATAATTTCGCCCCAGAGAAAAATCCAAAATAAACTAAATAATAATCCTAAAATTCCAAAAATAATTTTCACTTTCCTCTCCTAATATTTAGGACAACGTGAACATTTTTCTGGAGAAAATACAATTTTTAAAGATACAATTTTCCCTAATTTACCCAAATAAATCTCAAATAATATTCAAATAAAATATATTTTTATTCAAAATTAAATTTCCATTATTTCCTTGCTGTTTTGAAGAAGTCATATTATCTTCTCTCATTATTTTATTTATTTTGAAATAATTGGAAAAATAACTTCAAATAAAATCACCCTCACCCCAAATTACCAAATTTTGAAAATTCAAAAATAGAATTTTATGAAAACCTGCAACTCCCTCAAATGATCCTTGAGTTGGTTAAGGTCTCTTGGATCAAAATTTCCAAATAAATCAAATTAAAATGCAAAGAAATCATGGATGCATATGATGACCTAATGTTTAACATCCAAATTGAAAATTGGGATGTTACAACCTCAGCGGGGAAATAGGACTGGTCATTTGTCTCTGAACCCTCCTCTGAGGAGCTATCCGTAACCAGCGATATATGGGCTTCGTCAGATAGCATTGTCTGCTCGGAAGACCTGTTTTCACTCCAGATTTTTCCATCACCATGTCAAATGGCTGATGCACACAAAGAATAGCTGAATGTATTAACATTGTTGACAAATGTAATACGTAATTAAAAAAGGATGGCGTGATATAATTCACCTATAAGATGACTGGCTAAGAAGGATGGCATTGCAAAGTTCACATATATGATGCCTGGCTAAACAAGACGGCGTTGCATAATTCACATATACGATATAGAAACTAAACAGATGGCATTCATACAAAGCATGTTTAAACTAAGCAGATGACATATTTGGTGCATAAAGTAAGCAATGCAAGGCACCATATGCATGATATGACCAACATCAGCATGCCAAGTTAGAGAGAAGACCTTAGGGGGTAAATAGGAGTGGTCTGCTCCTTCCGAATCCCCCTCAGAACAGTTATCTTCCTCTTGATTACAATCTGAAATGGGTGGAGGGGGGATGCCTTTGCGCCAACCATGGAGCGACGTATGCAAGACATTTTATTGCCATGCAAGGCTCGTCTCTTTTTCTCTACATGTTCAGTTCCATTGTGTACAATAACTGACATGCGTATGAATAAAACATAGTGATATTATGTAAGGAGTGCATGCAGAAATCCAGAGTGATGGTAGCAACCTGTGGATAGACCCAAAACGAATGATAGCAGGAAGATAATGGCTTCAGTTAAAAATACAGATAATGGCTTCTTTACTGTTTGTTTCCCACTAAACATGAAACTCATAGTAGACACCAGAGATTAACCAGATGGTAGACATATACTATTGATTGCGGCCCCAATATGTACCCCACAACCATTTAAAAACTCAAGCTTGAGCATCAGTTTGGAGCAGACTCAGAGTCTAATCGGTGAACAGGACGATAAAGTAGCATGTAATATTAAGTGATGCATAATGCTACTTCTTGAGCTTGCGTTGGTTTTTCCCTTAAAGAGGAAAGGGTGATGCAGCACAGTAGGGATAAGTATTTCCCTAAGTTAAGAACTAAGGTATCAATCCAGTAGGAGAAACGCGCAAGTCCCCAATAGATGCACCTACACAAACAATCAAACACTTGCACCCAACGCGATAAAGGGGTTGTCAATCCCTTCACGGTCACTTACAAAGGTGAGATATGATAGAGATAGATAAAACTAAACAAAATATAAAATATTTTTGGGTTTTTTGGTTTATAGATCTAAAAATAAAAGATTGCAAAATAGTAGATCGGAAACTGCTATAATGGAAAATAGACCCGGGGGTCATAGGTTTCACTAGAGGCTTCTCTCTTGAAGGCAAATAATATGGTGGGTAAATGGTACGTCTCCAACGTATCTATAATTTTTTATTGTTCCATGATGTTATATTATCAATCTTGGATGTTTTATAGTCATTTTATAGTCATCTTATATGATTTTTTGCTACTAACCTATTGACATAGTGCTAAGTGCCAGTTCCTGTTTTTCCGTGTTTTTTACATCGCAGAAAATCAATATCAGACGGAGTCCAAATGCCACGAAACTTTACAGAGATTTTTATGGACCAGAAGGAACATGTGGGGCGCTGGTTGCACCTGGGGGAGTCCCGAGGAGGACAACCCACCAGGGCACGCCAGGAGGCCCAGGCGTGCATTGGTGGGTTGTGCCCGCCTCGGGTGCCCCCGAACCGCTTCTTTACCCTATAAATACCCCAAAAATACCAGAACCCTAGAAGCATCGATGAAATATTCATCCAGCCGCCGCAGAGTATAGAACCACCAGATCCAATCTAGACACCATCTCGGATGGGGTTCACCACCTCCATTGGTGCCTCTCCGATGATGCGTGAGTAGTTCTTTGTAGACCTGCAGGTCCGTAGTTAGTAGCTAGATGGCTTCATCTATCTCTCTATGTTGATTCTCAATACAATGGTCTCTTGGAGATCCATATGATGTAACTCTTTTTGCGGTGTGTTTGTTGGGATCTGATGAACTTTGAGTTTATGATTAGTCATATCTTTTTATATCCATGAAAGTTATTTGAGTTTCTTTGATCTCTTATAGCCTCATATTTCTTCTCCGATATTTGGGTTTTGTTTGGCCAACTTGATCTATTTATCTTGCAATGGGAAGAGGCGCCCGGCAGTGGGTTTGATCTTGCGGTGCTTGATCCTAGTGACAGAAAGGGAACCGACACGTATGTATTGTTGCTACTAAGGATAAAACGATGGTGTCTATCTCTACATAGATAGATCTTGTCTACATCATGTCATCGTTCTTATTGCATTACTCCGTTTTTCCATGAACTTAATACACTATATGCATGCTAGATAGCGGTCGATGTGTGGAGTAATAGTAGTAGATGCAGGCAGGAGTCGGTCTACTAATCTTGGACGTGATGCCTATGTAATGATCATTGACTGGATATCATCATAATTATTTGAGGTTCTATCAATTTCCCAACGGTAATTTGTTTACTCACTGTTTGCTATCTTTCTTGAGAGAAGCCACTAGTGAAACCTACGGCCCCCAGGTCTTCTTTCTCGTATATTTGCTTGCGATCTACTTTTCCTTTGCATTTTTATTCAGATCTGAAAGTGCGTTATATGGACTAGAGGGGGGTGAATAGGCGATTTTTATGAAATTCTTCACTGAGGAATTTGCTGGTGAGGAAATTCCTTAGCGAAGAACTACTAGCAGCGGAATAAGTACTCAAAAGTAAACACAACAGGATACAAGCATAGTCATCATGATGAAATGAAGACAGGCACAGAGTACAGGAAGCGTAATCACAGGATAACTCAGGATGAAGACAAACAGACTGAAGAAATTGAACTGAGGAAATTGAGAAAGTCTTCAGTCAAAGTCTTCAAACACAGATATGAACAAGCATACATCACAGTTATGAGGAAATGAAAGAGTTGAGGAAATAGAACCAGTAAGCTCAGTGAAGACAATGATTTGGTAGACCAGTTTCAACTGCTGTCTCAGTTGTACGTCTGGTTGGAGCGGCTGAGTATTTAAACTCGAGGACACACAGTCCCGGACACCCAGTCAAGGACACTTAGTCCAAGACACCCAGTCCTCACCGTATTCTCCTTGAACTAAGGTCACACAGACCTCGTCCAATCACTCGCGGTAAGTCTTCAGGCGACTTCCAAACCTTCACAAACTTGGTCACTCGGTGATCCACAATTCATCTTGGATGCTCTAGACCATGACGCCTAACCGTCTGGAAGAAGCATAGTCTTCAAAGGTAACAAGCGTCGGATCCACTCAGGATCAATCTCTTCAGTGATGCTTAATCACTTGGGGTTTGTAGGTGTTTGGGTTTTGGGTTTTTGGGTTTTCCTCACTTGATGATTTTCGCTCAAAGTCCTCGGAGGATGGGTTGCTCTCAAATGACAAGTGTCAGTTTCTCTCGGAGCAGCCAACCAGCTAGTGGTTGTAGGGGGGTGGCTATTTATAGCCTAGGGAGCAGCCCGACATGATAAGACATAAATGCCCTTCAATGATATGACCGTTAGGTGGATAGATATTTTGGGACAGCTGGCGCATAGCACAACAACGGTCGGAATTTTGAGTAGAAAAATCCTCAGGGCTATCATGTTCCTCACTATGTAGGCAATCCGCACTAGCGAATTCCTAACTCCTTAGTCAGGACAAATTCCTCAGAGACCAGAAGAACTTCGTCTCTGTCACTGAAGAAATTGACTGAACTGTATGAGATTTCCAATGGCTTCACTCGAAGGGATTGGTAGGTGTAGGATTTGAGTTGAGCATCACATGGAAATTTTTCCTTAGTATTTCCTCGACCCCCTTTAATAGTACCGTGTTTCCTATGACTCAAGAAAGATAAAAACAAAACTATGAAGACGAAAGTCTTCAAGCTTCATATTTCTCGCTTGAATATCAAGTCTTCATGGACACAACAATTTCTTCACTTTCAAAGTCTTCATGAAAGTCTTCAGAAATACCAAAATCTTCAGTCAAAGATATTCATTTTTAGGGGTCGAATTTTCCTGTAAATATCAAACTCCTCATAGACTTATAGACCTGTGTACACTCACACACGCGTTAGTCCCTTAACGTATAAGTCTTCAATACACCAAAATCACTAAGGGGAACTAGATGCACTTACAATCTCCCCCTTTTTGGTGATTGATGACAATATAGGTTAAGTTTTCAACGGGGATAAACATATGAAGTGTAAATACTGATATTGAGGAATTTGATTGCAAGATATAGAAGAACTCCCCCTGAAGATGTGCATAGTGAGGAATTTGCTTTTGAAGCAATGCACACTTAAAGAGTTGAATCATGGAGATCTCCCCCTATATCTTGTCATTCATACGCGCATTTAACATATAATATGAAGAATTTGAAATGCATGATGAAATATGGTGCCTGATGAAATTCAGCATGCATGCAATAATATTAACGAGGAATAAGCATGTAGAATAGTGCATCAAGAGTATCAGAGCATAGTGCATCAAAAGTATCAGAGCACCATCGGGTTTAAGATTACAACTCGATCCAATAAAGTTTCAGAAGAACGAGAGTTGTAACTTAGCAAAAAAACGCCCATATAGTAGACCCGCTTGAAGACTAACTCATATTTCTCCCCCTTTGTCATCGAATGGCCAAAAGGATCAAAAATGAGGACTAATGCCCCTGAAGATAATCATGTTGATGAAGGAGCGCCAGCGTTATTGGGGTCGTTTGTTGATGTAGGGCCTGCCGCAGTGTCGTCCAAATCTTCATGTTCATCAGTGTTGCGCGATGAAAAATATGAGCTGGCCACCAGAGAAGGAACCTTGACCTTCTTGAGTTTCTTCGGTGGAGGTGCAGACCAGTCAAAATCTTCATTAAGACCCATGTTCTTCAGATCTTCTTCACCATACAGATGTGACAGGATGGCCCAGGTGCGACCGAAGACTTGATGGAGGTAGTAGTGGTTTTTCTTCACTGCATTGCGTGTGGCAGTCATGTTGTGAAGAAGTGAACCAAACTGACGCTTAACCCATTTGTGATTTTGATCCACCTTATGGTGAAGACTAAGAAGAAGTTCACGGTTAGTCATCACGCGCAGAGCAGTGGCTTGAGGAGTGGACTTGGGTGCATTGGCAGAGTCATGTGTGGCAGAGTCATCATTGGTGGAATAAGATGCAGCTTTGCGAAACTGACCATCCAATGGACGAATGCCTTCATCAATTACAGTTGGTGCCTTGCCCTTTCCATCAACTGAGGAATATGTCTGCTTGAGGACTTCAATTGGGGGCAATTAACTGAGATGATTCTGGAAATCAGCTTTGAAGTTGAGTGAAGACCTTGTCCTGAGGAATCTCATGATCCAAGGTGCACAAGGCTTCATCTCAAACGGAGACAGAGCAACATTGGCCATAGTCCTCATGAAGAAATCGTGATAATTGACAGGAATGCCATGAACGATGTTGAATAGCATATTCTTCATGATGCCAACAATTTCCTCATCAGATGAGTCGTGGCCTTTGAGAGGACTGATTGTCCTTGTAAGAATACGATAGACAGTTCTGGGCACGTACAACAATTCCTTCACGAGGAATTTGGTTCTTGGTGCTTGACCTGGCTTCAAAGGTTTCATCAGTACCTGCATGTAATGATGTGTGAGCTCAGGTTCACTGTAGATGAAGTGAGCTTCTTCAAGGGGAGGACTGAGTGGTAGAGCACGAAGCAATTCAGAGGCTGGTGCAGTGTAGTGAGTGTTTTCAGACATCCAGTCCAGCACCCATGAATTCACATCTTCAGCATCTCCGGTGATGTGCAGCGTTGCATAGAATTGAAGAATCAGTTCTTCATTCCAATCGCAGATGTCAGAGCAAAAGTTGAGCAGCCCAGCGTCGTGAAGAACACTAAGGACTGGTGCGAAGCACGGCAGAGATTCCATATCCACGTGAGGAATATGCTCATGGTAGAAAATCTTCTCCTTGTTGAACAGCACTGAGGAATAGAAATTGGCTTGACTAGCAGTCCAGAAACGCCTCTTCCTAATGCGAGCAGAGTCATATGGGTTGTAATCTTCGAAGAATACGTGCTCGCCGAAGAAATCATCAGCCTTGAACTTTTACTTGCGTGAGAATGGGTCCTTTGGCTTCGGCAGAGGAGTCTCAATGAGTTGCATCACGACTTCAGGAATCTCAATCGCAGGTTCTTCAGGCTGAGGAATTTCTGGTTCCTCCTCAGTGGCAGTCTGCGTAGTTGGTTGTTCAGCAGCAGCAGTTTCATCAGCGCTAGTGGCTGGAATTTCCTCATGGACAGATGCAGTGGGATGAGTTTCTTCAGAGCCCATGTGAACAGTTTGTGTGGGGGACTGAGGAGTTTGCTGTAGAGGGGTGAACATTGGAGAGTTTGGATGCTGACTTCCCCAGAATTCATCACTGACTACGGGTGTGGAGCAGCCAATGTCCACATCTTCATCTTCCATTTCTTCAATGCCATCCTCTTCAGCTGTGAACTGAGGCATAGGCGAGGAGATGATAGGTGTTGAAGGGATCGCATCCACTTCAATTTCTTCATCCAATGGTTCAGACGAAGCAGCAGAATGAGTTTCTTCATCAGATCCGCCGGGGATCACATATTCTTCATCAAAAGGAACAAGATCCTCTGATGGCCTGGTTGAGATGGGAACAGCATCAACCGGATGTGCAAATGAACTTGTCATAGGCTTCATTTTCTTCGGAGCTGAAGAATCTGAAGCAGCTGATGCTTTCCTTTTCTTCACTACAGCACGCTCTACAGCCTTGGTCTTCTTCACATCTGATGCAGATGGAAGGGTTGGAGTTGAAGTTGGTGCAGGAGCAGCTGAGGAATCTGGTTGATTTTCTTTAGGCACAACTGATGCAGTTGCCCGGAGTTCTTCAGTTTCTTCAGGCACACCACTAGTGGGTGCCCTGGCAATTTCTTCAGCGGCTGGAATGCAGTCATCAACCCTGGAACTCACATTATCTTTAGCAGCCTGATTGTCATCAGGGGTGCTGGCATTTTCTTCAGTAGGCTGAGCAGATGCTTCAGCCTGAGGAATTTCCTGTTGCGTTGGGGCTGCAACATTGGAAGTGAAGTTATCCGCAAGTTTCACAAAATGAACCTTGGCTCCAAGCCAATCAGTGCGATATGCTTCAAAGTCATCACTGAGTTTCTTAATCTCAGTCTGAGTAGTGACAAGTTCTTCAGTTGTCATAGAGACAACGTTTTTCTTCAGATAGCGCTCTTTCTTGTACTACGCTTTCTTGATCTGCCTGGCCTTCTCAAATTTCCACTTTTCTTCTTGAATGAAGTGGGTCAGCATGTGACTTTGGCCAGGAGTCAGCTTGAAGTCAGGCAAGGGAGTGTTAGGGTCCTTGTGCCAATCATCAATGTAGTCGAGGGTCAGCTTGGGATCCAAAAGCAGTGGCACCTCTGATCCTTTGGCTCTAGCGGCCCTGACTTGCCTGTCTCTGATGATTTCTGCAAGTTCATCATCATCAGCTTCGTCTTCATCAGACGGCACTTGGAAAGCGACTTGCTTCTTTTGAGGACTTGGGCGTGGACCTCGTCCAGCAGTGGCCTTTGTCTTGAGCAGTGAGGGGCCAGCTAAGGAACTTGGTGCAGCTGAGGAACTAGCTGAGACACCTAAGGCAATGGAGATGCCGACAGTCCTTTGGCACGAAGCGAGATGCACAGGTGCTGAGGATTTGGTCGAAACAGCTGAAGGCTTTGGCGGAGGAGCTGAGGACTTTGGAGGAATAGGAGCAGCATGAGGAATTGGCCGTGAGGGCTTTGATGATTCTGGCCATGAGGGCATTGCTGAGGAACTTGGCCTTGAGGGCATTGTTGGTGAAGCACTTGGCTTGCGCGCAGGCTTCTTTGACATAGCCTTCTTTGGCTTGACAGCAAAGGCCTCAGCAGAAGCAGCAGCAGAGTCTTCATTAAATTTCCTCACTGCTTCTTTGGCTTGCTTAGCCAACTTGCATGGCACTTGGCCCATTCATCAGGATAGTCCTCACCGCGCTTGAGGCTGGTGGGATCAGCAATTTGGCCAGGTGCCAATGGAGCTCTTGGTCATGGAGGATTGAGTGCGAATTTCTTCATATACTTAGGAGTGACATATCTGTACTCCCTCCATTCTCTTGCCCATCTCCTCTCTATCTTCTGCATGCGCACTTTGCGCTCATTCTTGGTTTCCTCGGTAGGTGTGCAGTACCCAGCATATATGTCATCAGGGATCTCAAACGTTGTATTTACCTCATGCCTCTTTCCTCCCTTCTGTGGCCTTTTACCATCAGCCATTTTCTTCAGTTGAGGAATTTGAACAATCGAATTCTCTGAAGAGGTATACAACTTTTCTTCGAGGAACGCTGCAAACGAGTTAAGTTGATGAGAACCTAGTGATTCAGCAGCTGACATGTGTACCTGTGAACAAAGTATAGTTGCGAGGAATTTGGAGAGGTCATATGTGTTCTCAGAAGGTTTTTCAAAATGAACAGGTTTGAGGAATTGGACCAGATGAGTCTTGAAGATTTTCACTAAGCGTTCTTTGTCTTAGGTTCCAGAGTTGTATAGATCGATGATCCACACAATTGAGGAATCTTGAATAAAAATGATGCTTAGAGAAACAAATCAAGAACAGTTGACTTGTGAGGTGTTCAGTATGTGAAGATATGAAGAAAAACACTTTTGAAGATTTTGTAGATAATCATTCGAATCAACGAGGGCAGTAAAAGTAACTTTTATTTACCCTAGATGAAGAACACGACGAACTGGAGTGAGGAGATGTGAAGTTCGTCTGTGCAGATCTTCCACGCCCTAACTTGGCGGAGGAAGACGACTACGGTGGCGGCGGAGTGAAGATGTCCGCGGTCGGCGCGAGTACGTCGGCGATGAGGTCGAGGCAGTGAAGCTCTTCATCACCGGCGGCGATGAAGTAGCGGCGGTGCTAGGGTTTGAGAAGTTCGAGCTGGAGAGAGAGGTCGAGCGGAGTAAAAGAAGTGAGGAAGGGAAGGAGGGGTATTTATAGCCACAGTGAAAAACTGCTCGCCCGAAGAAATTGGACGAACGTGCCCTTGACCCTTCTCATTCGCATGACATGTGTCACCCACTTAGTGAGAGGTGGAGATCATGTTAGATCGTGGGTGAGTGGACAAGTGTATCGAGGGATGCGGAACGATTTGAGCGGCAAAACCGAAAATTTCGATAAGATAGGTTTTAAAGTTCCGTTCGCAATTTCTTCAGCTGACAAGGACACAGTGAAGATTTTGAACGAGTTTCAAATAGAACACACATGAAGAATTTGTGAACAGATTGGGTTGAGTATAGCATAGAGGGGAAGGGTCCGATCACATTCACTTAGCAAAAAACCAACTTGAAGAAATAGCAATAAGTGAATGATGTAGAGGACATAAACACACACACACACACACACATATATATATATATATAGCCAATGAAGAAAAACGACGGAACCAGTGAAGACTATGCAAAGTTGAAGAATATGAATAATTTGAGGAATTTCAACTTTTGGTGGTGGCGTGACCCACCGTATAAGAATGATGATTTCAGACACCGCGTACAATTATCGTAGGGTTCTGAGAATCAAATTCTTCGTTAATTTCTTCACACTAAGAGTGTTATTCTTCATTGATTGAAGAAAAACATTTCTTCATGTGTTGCACATCTAAGTCATCAATTTTGCATAAGTGTTAGGATGAGTGTCCTTTTCAAAGAACATTCGAAGACTCTAAGATATTTAGCTCACACCGCAACTTGCTAAATCTCTTCTCATCCAAGGGCTTTGTGAAGATATCGGCTAGCTGTTCTTCAGTCTTCACATGCTCAATAGAAATGTCGCCCTTCGACACATGATCACGAAGAAAATGATGACGAATCTGAATGTGCTTTGTCTTCGAGTGCTGAACTGGGTTGTGAGCAATCTTGATGGCACTCTCATTGTCACAGAAGAGAGGTACATTCTTCATGTTGACGCCGTAGTCCTTGAGAGTTTGCTTCATCCGTAGCAATTGGGCACAGCAAGAACCAGCGGCAATGTACTCAGCTTCAGCAGTAGATAGTGTGATACGCAGTTCTGTTTCTTTGAGGACCAACAGACCAAAGATCGTCCGAGGAAATGACATGTACCAGATGTTGACTTGCGATCCACACGATCACCAGCATAGTCAGAGTCAGAATATCCAACAAGATCAAAAGCCGAGCCCTTGGGGTACCATAATCCAAGTGTTGGTGTGTGAGCTAGATATCGAAGAATATGCTTCACAGCCTTATGGTGTGATTCCTTCGATGCAGCTTGAAATCGGGCACACATGCAAACACTAAGCATTATATCTGGCCTAGATGCACATAAGTATAATAAGGAACCTATCATGGAGCGGTATACCTTATGATCGAAGTCAATACCATTTTCATCAGTGCACAGATGGCCATTTGTGGGCATAGGAATTTTGACTCCTTTGCAATCTTGCATGCCGAATTTCCTCAGTACATCCTTGAGGTATTTCTCCTGAGATATGAATATGCCATTGTGTTGCTGACGAATTTGAAGACCTAAGAAGAATTTCAACTCTCCCATCCTAGACATTTGATATTCTTCACTCATCATATAGGCAAATTCATCACTATAATGTTGGTCAGTACAGCCAAAGATAATATCATCAACATATACTCGGCACACAAACAGTTCACCATCATAAGATTTAGTCAAAAGAGTAGGGTCGAGTGAACCAGGTTTGAAGCCTTTCTTCATGAAGAGTTCCTTCAAAGTATCATACCAAGCCCGTGGGGCCTGCTTGAGGCCATAGAGGGCCTTGTTGAGTCTGAAGACTTTTTCAGGATTCTTTGGATCTTCAAAACCTGGGGGTTGAGCAACATACACTTCTTCCTCAAGCTTACCATTGGGGAATGCCCTTTTCACATCCATTTGATATAGTGTGATATCATGATGGTTAGCATAAGCAAGTAATATGCGAATAGCCTCAAGTCTAGCAACAGGTGCAAAAGTTTCATCGAAATCAATTCCTTCAACCTATGTGTAGCCTTGAGCTACAAGCCGTGCCTTATTCCTCACCACAAGGCCATTTCATCTTGCTTGTTGCGGTAGATCCACTTTGTGCCGATGATATTGTGCTTGCGAGGATCTGGACGTTTGACCAGTTCCCAGACATTGTTAAGCTCGGACTGATGTAATTCTTCTTGCATGGCCTGAATCCACTCAGGCTCCAGAAATGCTTCATCTACCTTAGTGGGCTCTGTAATAGAGACAAAAGCATACTGCCCACAAAAGTTAGACAAATGTGAAGCTTTTGAGCATGTGAGAGGACCTGGTGCTTTGATGTCATTGATGATCTATTCAACTTGCACTTCTTTTGCAATGCGAGGATGAGCTGGTTGTCGTTGAAGAGTTTGATCAGTGTTTTCTGCAGCACCGTTTTCTTCAGCATTTTCTTCAGGTGCATTAGCTCGACGTTCTTCATATTCTGGAATGAATTCTTCAGCAGATTCTTCAGTAGGAATGACATCCTTAGTAGCCTTGAACTTGATAGTTTCCTTAGGTGCTGGTTCATCTATCATAGTAGGTAGGTGCTCTCTTTGCGAGCCATTAGTTTCATTGAACCGCACATCTACAGTTTCAACAACTTTGTGAAGAACGTTGTTGAAGACTCTATAGGTGTGCGAGTCCTTTCTGTAACCAAGCATAAAACCTTCATGTGCTTTCGGTGCAAATTTTGAGTTGTGATGAAGATCTCTAATCCAACATTTAGCACCGAAGACTTTGAAATAACTTACATTGGGTTTCTTATCAGTGAGGAGTTCATAGGCAGTCTTTTTGAAGAATTTGTGAAGATATACTCTGCTGATGATGTGGCACGCAGTATCAATTGCCTCAGTCCAGAAACGACAAGGCATTTTGTATTCATCAAGCATAGTGCGAGCCATATCAGCAAGAGTCCTGTTCTTGCGCTCCACGATGTCGTTCTGCTGAGGAGTGTAAGGAGCAGATAACTCATGAGTGATACCAAGTTCATCAAGATAGTCATCGAGACCAGAATTCTTGAACTCAGTGCCATTGTCACTTCTGATGTGCTTGATCTTCACACCAAAGTTGGTTGAAGCCCTCGAGGAAAATTGTTTGAAGACTTCCTGCACTTCATGTTTGTAAGTAACAAGGTGTACCCATGTGTAAAGAGAATAATCATCAACAATAACGAAGCCATATTGAGATGCTTCATTTGAGATAGCAGAATAATGATTAGGACCAAAGAGAATCATGTGAAGCAATTCAAATGGGCGAGTGGTGGTCATGATAGTCTTCGCTGGATGCTTGGCCTTGGTCATCTTCCCAGCTTCACAGGCTCCGCATAGGTGATCCTTGAGGAATTTGACATTCTCGATGCCAATGACATGCTTCTTCTTCGCAAGCGTGTGCAAATTCCTCATGCCTGCATGACCAAGTCGTCGATGCCAGAGCCAGCCTTCTGAAGCTTTTGCAAGTAAGCACACGGCTGGTTGTGGTCCTGTAGAGAAATCAACAATATACAGGTCTCCTCTCCTAAAGCCTTCGAAGACTTTGGAATTGTCAGCTTCCATAACCACAACACAACGGTACTTGCCAAAGACAACAACCATATCAAGATCACAAAGCATTGAGACAGACATAAGGTTGTATCCTAAGGACTCAACAAGCATGAATTTGTCCATGTGTTGATCCTTTGTAATCGCAACCTTACCTAGACCCAATACCTGACTTTTGCCTTTGTTAGCAAAGGTATGCTTCAGATGCGACGGAGATAATGGAGAATCCATCAATAGATTCTTGTCACCAGTCATGTGGTTTGTACATTCACTATCGAGGACCCACTCAGTGGCTTTGGGTTGATCATCCTACAGATGAATTAGTGCAGCTTACAAACTCATATACTTCATCAGTGAAGAATATGACATCAATTCATCAGATCAATTTCATCAAGCAAGAGAACTGATAAAGCAATATGAGGACATGAGAAATGATAGTTCATTTCTTCATGATTAGCTTGCGTCCTATCAGGCATGCTCAGGTCTCCAGCAAATTCTTCAGACGATTACGTGCGTCTGGAGACCTGACCCTGCAGAAGAGATTAGTTATTTTTCTTCACCACCCACATCTGAAGGGGTGGCAAAGAGTTCATCATTCTGCGAGCTCCATACGAAAAGGATGGCATGGAAGCCAGTCCATTTCGTCTCACATAAGAGGGGTTAGAGTAAGCATAAGAGTATGCAGAGAAATTCTTCGAGGACTTATGGACATAATGATTTGAAGAATAATGGACATATCCATAATCCTTAGATCTCAGGTCTCCAGCAAATTCTTCAGACAATTACGTGCGTCTGGAGACCTGACCCTGCAGAAGAGATTAGTTCTTTTTCTTCACCACCCACATCTGAAGGGGTGGCAAAGAGTTCATCATTCTGCGAGCTCCATACGAAAAGGATGGCATGGAAGCCAGTCCATTTCGTCTCACATAAGAGGGGTTAGAGTAAGCATAAGAGTATGCAGAGAAATTCTTCGAGGACTTATGGACATAATGATTTGAAGAATAATGGACATATCCATAATCCTTAGATCTTCCCTGTGAAACAGACGGGTTAGCACGATGATGTTCATATGAGGACTCTGCTCCATATGAGGAATTTGGTCCATATGAAGAATTTGATTTGGGTTTCCTATTCTTCACAGGTGGCGTCATGATGACATTCACCTGAAGATTATCAAGACATCTTTTGGGAACCCAGATTTTCTGCATAGGGGAGCCGTTCCTGCAGTTAGTGCCAACATATCTAGCAAATACTTCACCATTCTGATTTTTGAATAGCTTATAGTTGGAGTCAATTGACTCATCATCAGAATGAGGAGATTCGCATGCAAATCCAGATAAGTTAGATGGATCAACTGGAGGTCCCTTTGCAGCTACCCATGTAGTTTTGGGGTACTGCTCAGGCTTCCAATATGTACCATCAGCATTGAGTTTCCTCTCAAAGGCGATACCCTCTTTCCTAGGGTTCCTGTTGAGGATCTGCTTTTTAAGCACATCACAAAGAGCCTGATGCCCTTTGAGGCTTTTGTACATGCCTGTTGTGTATAATTCCTTCATCCCTCATTGTCAGTGATACTAGCAATGTCCTCAGATGAGAAATTAGTGATAGCAGAGGCATGTGAAGAATTTGAAACATTAGCAGCATTTGAACATTCAGGTGAAGAATTAGCAGATTCACGTTCAATGCACTTCAATCATGGAGGAACAAATTCTTCCTGAGATGCGCAGATTTGTTGAGCAAGTAATGAATCGTGCTCCTTCTGAAGATCTTCATAACTCACTCTTAGCTTCTCAAGGTCTTGCTTTCTTTGAAGAAATTCATAAGAAAGCTTCTCATGATCCGATAAGAGAGTGTTATGATGACTTTGAAGTTTGTCAAGCTTGGACTGAAGTCTCTGAAGATTTTCAGTCAAAGTTTCAGTGCGATCCATTTCTTCACCCAACATATCATCACTTTTATTTAGCATGGTTTGAACCTTTTCTAAAGCCCTTTGTTGTTTCATAGCAATCTTAGCAAGTTTAGAATAGTTGGGCTTAAGGTTTTCATCAGATTCATTCTCACTTGATTCAGAGGAGGTATATTTGAGTACCTTGGCACCCTTTGCCATGAAGCAATAGGTGGGAGCGTAGTCATCATCGCCTTCATCAGCCTTGTTGGTGAGGTCATTTTCTTTAGTGTTGAAGATAGACTTGCTGACGAATGCAGTAGCGAGAGCTAGGCTCGCCACTCCGGATTCAAACTCCTCAGATGACTCCTCTTCCTCATTTTCTTCAGATTCAGCCTCAGAGTCCATTTCCTTGCCAATGAATGCCCTGGCCTTCTTGGAGCTGCTCTTCTTGTGATATGAAGGCTTTGAGGATTTTGATGATGAGGATTTTGTGGATTTCTTCTTTTTCTTTGCATCATCAGAACTGTAATCCTTGTATTTCTTCTTATTTAATTCCTTTTCCCACTGAGGACAATCTTGAATGAAATGTCCAGGTTTCTTGCACTTGTGATAGAGCCTCTTCTTGTAGTCACTGGATGAGGAATCATTGCTCCTTGAGGATCTTCCAAGGCGACCACGTCTTGAGAATTTTTGGAACTTCTTCACGAGCAGAGCCAGATCATGGCTCAGTTCTTCAGGATCACCAAGTGAGGGAGTCCTAGATTAGGGGGTGTTCGGGTAGCCGGACTATACCTTCAGCCGGACTCCTGGACTATGAAGATACAAGATTGAAGACTTCGTCCCGTGTCCGGATGGGACTTTCCTTGCGTGGAAGGCAAGCTTGGCGATGCGGATATTCAAGATCTCCTACCATTGTAACCGACTCTATGTAACCCTAACCCTATCCGGTGTCTATATAAACTGGAGGGTTGTAGTCCGTAGGCAATCAACTCCATATACAACAATCATACCATAGGCTAGCTTCTAGGGTTTAGCCTCCTTGATCTTGTGGTAGATCTACTCTTGTACTACCCATATCATCAATATTAATCAAGCAGGAGTAGGGTATTACCTCCATCGAGAGGGCCCGAACCTGGGTAAAAACATCGTGTCCCTTGTCTCTTGTTACCATCCGGCCTTGACGCACAGTTCGGGACCCCCTACCCGAGATCCGCCGGTTTTGACACCGACATTGGTGCTTTCATTGAGAGTTCCTCTGTGTCGCCGCCTTTAGGCCCGATGGCTCCTTTGATCATCAACAACGATGCCGTCCAGGGTGAAACTTTTCTCCCCGGACAGATCTTCGTCTTCGGCGGCTTCGCTCTGCGGGCCAATTCGCTCGGCCACCTGGAGCAGATTGAAAGCTATGCCCCTGGCCATCAAGTCAGGTTTGGAAGCTTAAACTACACGGCTGACATCCGCGGAGACTTGATCTTCGACGGGTTCGAGCCACGGCCAAGCGTGCCGCACTATCTCGAGGGGCATGATCTAGCTCTGCCCCCGGACAGTGTCCTGGAGGCCGCACACGCATCGGTTCCGACCCCTAACTCGGAGCCTATTGCGCCAATCGAGGATGAGCGGTTGGACGTCACCTCAGGGGCTGCGATCCCGAAAGCGATCGAGCCGAACGCTAGCCCCGCACTCTGCATGACCCGTGACTCCGAGGATCCGGACTCCTCCCCAGACTCCGAACCCCCCGCGCCCCTGCCAATCGAATCCGATTGGGCGCCGATAATGGAGTTCACCGCCGCAGACATCTTTCAGCATTCACCCTTTGGCGACATCCTAAATTCTCTTAAGTCTCTCTCTTTATCAGGAGAGCCCTGGCCTGACTACGGTCAGCGAGGGTGGGATACGGACGATAAGGAAATTCAAAGCCCACCCACCACCCACTTTGTAGCCACTGTCGATGATCTAACCGACATGCTTGACTTCAGCTCCGAAGACATCGACGGCATGGACGACGATGTAGGAGATGAACAGGAACCAGCACCTGTAGGGCGCTGGAAGGCCACCTCGTCATATGACATATATATGGTGGATACTCCAAAAGATGGAGATGGCGATGGAACAGTGGGGGATGACGCCCCCATGAAACAGCCAAAGCGCCAGCAACAGCGGCGCCGCTCTAAATCCCGCCAAAGAAAAAACGGTGATTCCGGCACGGGAGATAATACTACCCCGGATAGCGCCGAAGAACACCCACCTCAGCAAGATTCGGCAAAGGAAGATGGAGAAGCCATCCCTCATGAGAGAGCGGCAGACCGAGAGGTCGAGGATGATAACTATACGGCTCCCTCCGAAGACGAGGCAAGCCTCGATGACGACGAATTCGTCATACCATCAGACCCCGCCGAACAAGAGCGTTTTAAACGCAGGCTTTTAGCCACAGCAAGCAGCCTCAAGAAAAAGCAGGAGCAGCTTAGAGCTGCCCAAAATTTGCTAGCTGACAGATGGACTGAAGTCCTTGCGGCCGAAGAGTATGAACTCGAAGGCCCCTCCAAGAGTTACCCGAAGCGCAGGCCGCTACCCCGATCAGAGGAGGAAACACCTACATCACCAGCGCATGACATGGCAGACCGGCCACCTCGCGGCCGCGACAGAGAGGCCTCTCGGCCCTCCACCCAAGCCATGCCCCGACACCGCTCAACTAAGGCACGGGAAAATGCGACCGACCTGCGAGACATACTGGAGGATAAGGCAAGACAAACAAGATCGATCTACGGATCGCGCAGGCGCCCTACAGCATGTGACAATGATCTTCACTCCGGATACAACAAATCCGGCCGGGCCGAACACAACAGACATAGCTCTTCCGAGCTGCGTCGTGATATAGCCCAGTACAAAGGCGCCGCACACCCGCTATGCTTCACGAATGAAGTAATGGATCATAAAATCCCAGAGGGTTTCAAACCCGTAAACATCGAATCATACGATTGCACAACAGATCCGGCGGTATGGATCGAGGATTATCTCCTTCACATCCACATGGCACGTGGCGATGATCTACACGCCATCAAATACCTCCCGCTCAAACTTAAAGGACCGGCCCGGCATTGGCTTAACAGCTTGCCAGCAGACTCAATCGGTTCTTGGGAGGACCTGGAAGCCGCATTCCTCAACAACTTCCAGGGCACTTATGTGCGACCACCGGATGCCGACGACTTAAGCCACATAATTCAGCAGCCAAAGGAATCGGCCAGACAATTCTGGACATGGTTCTTAACAAAGAAAAACCAGATAGTCGACTGTCCAGACGCAGAGGCCCTAGTAGCCTTCAAGCATAACATCCGCGACGAGTGGCTTGCCCGGCACCTGGGACAGGAAAAGCCGAAATCCATGGCAGCCCTCACGACACTCATGACCCGCTTTTGCGCGGGAGAAGACAGCTGGCTAGCTCACAGTAACAACTTATCAAAGAACCCTGGTAATTCGGATACCAAGGACAAAAGTGGCATGACACGTCGGAATAAGAAAAAACGCCGCGTTAGCAGCGACAGCAATGAAGACACGGCAGTCAATGCCGGATTCAAAGGCTATAAATCCGGTCAGCGGAAAAAGCCATTCAAAAAGAATACTCAGGGCCCGTCCAGTTTGGACCAAATACTCGATCGCTTGTGCCAGATACATGGCACCCCCGAAAGGCCAGCCAATCACACTAACAGGGATTGTTGGGTGTTCAAGAAGGCAGGCAAGTTAAGGGCCGAAAACAGAGACAAGGGGCTGCACAGCGACGACGAGGAGCCCAAGCCGCCGAACAACAATGGACAGAAGGGCTTTCCCCCACAAGTGCGGACGGTGAACATGATATACGCAACCCACATTCCCAAGCGGGAGCGGAAGCGTGCGCTACGGGACGTATACACGATGGAGCCAGTCGCCCCAAAGTTCAACCCATGGTCCTCCTGCCCGATCACTTTTCATCGAAGGGACCATCCCACTAGCATCCGTCATGGCGGCTTCGCCGCATTGGTTCTCGACCCAATCATCGACGGATTTCATCTCACAAGAGTCCTCATGGACGGCGGCAGTAGCCTGAACCTGCTTTATCAGGATATAGTGCGGAAAATGGGCATAGATCCCTCAAGGATTAAGCCCACAAGAACGACCTTTAAAGGCGTTATACCAGGTGTAGAAGCCAACTGTACAGGCTCAGTAACACTTGACGTGGTCTTCGGATCCCTGGACAATTTCTGAAGCGAAGAGTTAATCTTCGATATAGTCCTGTTTCGCAGTGGCTATCACGCCCTGCTCGGACGAACCACATTCGCAAAGTTCAATGCGGTGCCGCACTATGCATATCTCAAGCTCAAGATGCCAGGCCCTCGAGGAGTAATTACGGTCAACGGAAACACCGAACGCTCCCTCCGTATGGAGGAGCATACGACGGCTCTCGCAACGGAGGTACAAAGTAGCCTTCTCAGGCAATTCTCCAGTCCGGCCATTAGAAAGCCAGACACTGCCAAGCGCGCCCGGAGTAACCCACAGCAGGACCGCCTGGCACACTCTGAGCAAGCGTAGCAATGCGGCCCCAACCCCAGCTTTCGCGACATAGCGAAACCAGTACCTCGCGTACATAACTATGCCCTTGAAATACCATGGGCACAGGGGAAGGGGCACAATAACGGCACGCCCAAAATACGGCTTAAAACGTACTAGGGGCTGCCGGATTCTTTTTTTTAATTTTTTCTTACTTTCAGGACTCCATACTTCGGACGACCTGTTCGGCAATTCGACTGCCGCACAAACGATGCAAGACCCAGGGAGGCAGACAAGCCATGCCGCATTATGGAACTCCCAGCTGGTCTCTGTTACGAGCGGTATACCTTTTTTAAATACAATTCCGCGGCCTGCCCCTGGTCAGGGCATACTGAATAGTCCAATATGTTTTGCTTACCGCACTATTTGTATCGTTCGGCTTTGATAAATAGCCTCCCTATAAACAATGCTTAGCTTCTTGTCTATTTTGTGCATTATCTTCTTTTCACATTTATGTTCATTAAATGACATGATTGCACCCGTACACCATGGTACGGCAAACACGCCAGGGGCTTCAGTACCCCTCATAATGGTGTGAGAAGTCCGTACACTTTCACAAGTGCGGCACCCCGAACTTATAGCACTATATGCATCGGCTCCGAATCATGATTTGGCTCAATAGTTGGGTTTCCCGGCTCCTATGTTTTGGTGCCTTACGTTCCGCTTTATCGGCTAAGGTAGCACTAGGAGAACCACTGCGATTGTGCCCCGGTTCAGCTGGGTTAAGCACCTCAGTGGAGAAAGCTAAAACTGACTGTCATGATGTGGCGAGAGACCGGTCGCTGTTCGAGAGGTTTTTCAAGTCCTTAAAGGCTTATGCCGCTTCGAGCGAGGAGCTGGCTTTGTCCGGCCAAGGCGTGGATAGCGCCCCGAACTCGGTCTTCCGAACTAGGGGCTTCGCCGAAATTTAAAATTATAGAGTTCTATGGCTAAGTGAGAGTGTTCAAGCATTATAGTCCGATTGCCTGGTTCGTTGTGCTGAGCACCTCCCTCGAAGGACCCAACTATGGGAAAAAGAGCGCTCAGGTTTATCCCGAACACCCCAGCACTAGTGGCATGGGGGCAGAAGCCGACGACTGGCCATCTCTCAATTTTTGATAATCGGCCGCACAGAAAGTAATAATTTAAGTTCAATAAGCATTGCTTAGCGCATATGAACACGTTTTCAGCACACAGGATAAACACGAGCGAGTTCATTCAAATATCACATCCTTGGTACATTCATCCGCCACAAGGCGGGCACCTGCAAGAACATCCTTGTAGTAGTTCTCGGGCTTGCGATGCTCCTTCCCCGGCGGCGGCCCGTCCTTCAGAAGCTTCTCACCGTCCAGCTTACCCTAGTGCACCTTTGCACGGGCAAGGGCCCGACGGGCACCTTCGATGCAGACAGAGCGCTTGATGACCTCAAGCCTCGGACAGGCCTCCACCAGCCGCCGCACCAGCCCGAAATAGCTCCCATGCAGGGCCTCTCTGGGCCACAGCCAAACTATGAAGCCCTTCATGGCCTGCTCGGCCGCCTTGTGGAGCTCGACCAGCTGTTTCAGCTGGTCGCTCAAGGGCACTGGGTGTCCGGCCTCAGAATACTGAGACCAGAACACCTTCTCCGTCGAGCTACCCTCTTCAGCTCGGTAGAATGTGGCGGCGTCGGATACGCTGCGGGGAAGATCTGCGAATGCCCCTGGAGAGCTCCGGATTCGGGTAAGTAACAAGTAGTTCACTTTTATATTTCTGCTTTGCATAAAGAATGCCTTACCCGCTGCTATCTTCCTCATCCCCTCCAACTCATGGAGGGCCTTTTGGGCTTCGGCCTTGGCAGACTTGGCAGCCTCTAGGGCCGTTGCAAGCTCGGATGCTTGCACCTTTGACTCCAGCTCCAAACTCTCATGTTTTTTCATGAGATCCTGAAGCTCATGCTGCACCTCGCCGACCTGAGCCCCAAGTCTGTCTCGCTCGGTGCGCTCTGCGGTCGTTTTCTTTTCGGCCTCAGACAGCTCCTGCTTAAGGGTCGCCACCTCAGTCGTGGCCCCTACAATAAGCAGTACAATCCTGTTACTCTTTTTGCAATCAAGCCTTTTTATAGGCACTTTTTCTGTAAGGTATTTCTTACCTTCTTCCTCCTCGAGCCGCCGCTTGGCAAGGCCGAGCTCTTGCTCGGTCCGCTCGAGGTCCTGCTTCAGGACACCCACCTCCGCAGTCAGTGCGGCGGTGGATAGCAGCGAAGCCTGCATACGCATATTGACTCTTTTTTTAGACTCCTGCGAAATTTAATAGATCCTCTATTCGGCTTTTCTTTCCGAACGCCAAACAGAGCATCAGGGGCTACTGTCTATGCGGTAATATTTCTACATATTTTTACTTACCTCGAAGCCTGTTAGAAGGCTAGCGCAAGCTTCAGTCAGTCCGCTCTTGGCGGACTGAACCTTCTGGATCACCGTACTCATAATATTACGGTGCCCCTCGTCGATGGAGGCGTCGTCAAGCACCTCCAGAAGATTGTCCGGCACCTCCGGTTGGACGGAGGCCGCCGGCTCAGAAGGCTTGCTCCTGTTGGAAGGAGGTCGCCTACCGCGGTCCGGAACTGATTCCGGCGCGGTGTCCGGCACAAAGCCGGACTTAGAGCCCTGGGGAGCCTTATCCCCTTCACTCCTGGAGTCCGGGAGGTTGCCTTGCGGCTCCTCCGGGACCACCTCCTCCTGCCCCGGAGCTTGTCGTGACGCCACTTCGGCGTTGTCCGTAGTGTGGGGGGAGACAGCGGGCGGAACTGAGTTCACGTCCGGTGAGTCCAGGGAGCCGCCCGACGATTCGTCGAATTCGGCCCAGGGCGGACTGCATAATTACATTCGACATTAGGGAAAGTTGTGCAACAAAGGAACATCATCAGTTACTCTGATATCCGAACTTACAATTTCGCCGGACGCTTGGCCCTGTTTGGCCACTCCTCTTTTCCCTCTTCGGCGTTGGGGGCATAGTCCGGCGGAGGGGTCTTCCTTTTCCTAGACCCCTCGGCCTCCCCCGTTGGGGCGGCCTTCCTCTTCTCTCCTCCCTCCGCTGGGGGGGAGAGTTTTCTTCTTCCTCCTCCTCGTTTTCGTGGGAGGAGGGCGTCTCGGACTCGTCAGATGACGAGTCCGACACCACCACGTTGCGGGCACTCTTTCGAGTCCCTGTGGTCCTCTTCTTCTTGGCCTTCTTCTCCGGCACCACATAAGGCGCCAGAACCAGCAGCTTCACTAGTAGAGCTGGGGCTGGGTCTTCGGGCAGCGGAGCCGGACAGTTAATCGGTCCGGATATTGCTCGCCAAGCCTGTCAAAGGTAAGGGAGTTTAGATCCCGCATAGAGTCAAACTATGAAAAAATCTTAACATTCTGTAAAAGGTGTAGATGGCTTACCTTGCTAGCGTGACGCTGCGAGCTGTATCCGCGGTCCTTGGAAGCGGATGCGGGAGCCTCGGCGCCCTTGAATAGCATCTTCCAGGCGTCTTCGTACGTCGTGTTGAAGAGCCTGCTGAGGGTTTGATGCTGCGCCGGGTCAAACTCCCACAGATTAAAATCCCGTTGTTGGCACGGGAGGATCCGGTGGACGAGCATAACCTGGATTATATTAACAAGCCGGACTGGCTTGTTCACCAGGGACTGGATGCATGTTTGCAATCCGGTGACCTCTTTTTCGTCACCCCACGATAGGCCCGTCTCTTTCCAGGACATAAGCCGCGTGGGGGGTCCGGATCGCGCGACTCGGTGATATAAAACCACCCGGATTGCCATCCCTTTAGGGTCTCCACGAAAGAGCCCTCGAACCATAAGACGTTGGCCATCTTGCCCGCCATGGCGCCTGCGCACTCCGCCTGGCTGCCGCGCACCACCTTGGGCTTGATGTTGAAGGTCTTGAGCCAGAGACCAAAATGGGGGCGGACGCGGAGAAAAGCCTCGCACACGACGATAAACGCCGAGATGTTGAGGATGAAGTTCGGAGCCAGATCGTGGAAATCCATGCCGTAGTAGAACATGAGCCTCCGGACAAATGGGTGGAGTGGAAAACCCAGTCCGCGGAGGAAGTGGGGGAGAAATACTACCCTCTCATGGGGCCTTGGGGTGGGGAGAAGCTGCCCCTCTTCGGGAAGCCGGTGCGCGATGTCCTTGGACA
Source organism: Triticum urartu (assembly GCF_003073215.2). Lineage (NCBI taxonomy): Eukaryota > Viridiplantae > Streptophyta > Magnoliopsida > Poales > Poaceae > Triticum > Triticum urartu. Next base: position 316,217,315 of record NC_053025.1, read on the forward strand.
GGTATCCGGCCTTCCTTAGCTTCTTGACTTTGCCCTTCGTGACGGAGGAGACCATCCACTTGCCTCCTGCTCCGGACATTGCTGGAGAAGGTTGAGGTGGGAAGTGCGGGCTTGGGCGCTGGAGCTCGGGTGCGCAGGAGATGGATAGGCAAGGGAGGAAGAAGGCGTAGGTAAAGAGGTGGATCCTTGTCCCCTTATATGGGCGGATGCGATTGTGCGTCCCCACCTGCCTAGTAAAACTCGCTTGCCTCCCAAGCACCGTGATAAGTGGCACGGTTGGGTTACCCATGTCTGTATTGATGAAAATCCTGTAAAAGGGGGGTACACGATCTCTGCTTTGACAAGACGTGCCAAGGAAACCGCCTCGCAAAACATGCTGAGGTGGAAAAGTGAAAACGATTCGAGTGAAGGACTTGGCTGTAGTGTGTTGACGCACTGCGGAATACGTCAGCAGATTTGATTTGTGTTAATATTATTCTCTCTATGGCAATATGTGGAAGCTTATTTTGCAGAGCCGGACACTACTCTTGGTGTTTACAATCTTCTATGAAGGACTTGGAGGAGGAACCCGCCTTGCAATGCCGAAGACAATTTGCGCGCCGGACTCGTCGTCATTGAAGCCTGGTTCAGCGGCTACTGAGGGAGTCCTGGATTAGGGGGTGTTCGGGTAGCCGGACTATACCTTCAGCCGGACTCCTGGACTATGAAGATACAAGATTGAAGACTTCGTCCCGTGTCCGGATGGGACTTTCTTTGGCGTGGAAGGCAAGCTTGGCGATGCGGATATTCAAGATCTCCTACCATTGTAACCGACTCTATGTAACCCTAACCCTGCCCGGTGTCTATATAAACCAGAGGGTTGTAGTCCGTAGGCAATCAACTCCATATACAACAATCATACCATAGGCTAGCTTCTAGGGTTTAGCCTCCTTGATCTCGTGGTAGATCTACTCTTGTACTACCCATATCATCAATATTAATCAAGCAGGAGTAGGGTATTACCTCCATCGAGAGGGCCCGAACCTGGGTAAAAACATCGTGTCCCTTGTCTACTGTTACCATCCGGCCTTGACGCATAGTTCGGGACCCCCTACCCGAGATCCGCTAGTTTTGACACCGACACCAAGCTCCTACCAGAGTCTTCATCTTCGGACTCAGATACTGCCTTGGCCTTCAGTGCACGTGTTCTGCCATAGCTTGAACCATAGAGATCTCTCTTTTCAGCAAGTTGGAACTCATGAGTATTTAGTCTCTCGAGAATATCAGCGGGATCAAGTGACTTGTAATCAGCATGTTCTTGTATCATCAATGCCAGAGTGTCAAATGAGGAATCAAGCGATCTCAGCAATTTGTTCACCACCTCATGGTCAGTGATGTCAGTGGAACCAAGTACTTGAAGCTCATTTGAGATGTCAGTGAGGCAATCAAAGGTTTGTTGAACATTTTCATTGTCGAGTCTTTTGAAGCGTTGAAGAGATTGCGAAGAACATCAACTCGAGATTCACGCTGAGTTGAGACTCCTTCATTCACTTTGGACAACCTGTCCCAGATAAGCTTCGCTGTTTCCAAAGCACTCACTCTGCCATACTGTTCTTTGCTTAGATGGCCACATATGATATTCTTCGCTTGAGAGTCGAGTTGCTTGAATCTCTTCACATCGGTAGCATTCAGAGAAGGTGTGACTGAGGGAACACCATTTTCCACAACATACCAGAGATCGTTATCAATTGCTTCAAGATGCATTCACATCTTATTCTTCCAGTAGGGGTAGTCCGTCCCATCGAAGGTAGGACACCCAGCAGAGACCTTGATCATACCTGCGGTCGACATAACTAAAACTCCAGGCAGTGAAACCAAAATCACACAGAACAAGGGAGTACCTTGCTCTGATACCAATTGAAAGTGCATTATATCGACTAGAGGGGGGGTGAATAGGCGATTTTTATGAAATTCTTCACTGAGGAATTTGCTGGTGAGGAAATTCCTTAGCGAAGAACTACTAGCAGCGGAATAAGTACTCAAAAGTAAACACAACAGGATACAAGCATAGTCATCATGATGAAATGAAGACAGGCACAGAGTACAGGAAGCGTAATCACAGGATAACTTAGGATGAAGACAAACAGACTGAAGAAATTGAACTGAGGAAATTGAGAAAGTCTTCAAACACAGATATGAACAAACATACATCACAGTTATGAGGAAATGAAAGAGTTGAGGAAACAGAACCAGTAAGCTCAGTGAAGACAATGATTTGGTAGACCAGTTCCAACTGCTGTCTCAGTTGTACGTCTGGTTGGAGCGGCTGAGTATTTAAACTCGAGGACACACAGTCCTGGACACCCAGTCAAGGACACTTAGTCCAAGACAACCAGTCCTCACCTATTCTCCTTGAACTAAGGTCACACAGACCTCGTCCAATCACTTGTGGTAAGTCTTCAGGCGACTTCCAAACCTTCACAAACTTGGTGACTCGGCGATCCACAATTCCTCTTGGATGCTCTAGACCATGACGCCTAACCGTTTGGAAGAAGCACAGTCTTCAAAGTTAACAAGCGTCGGATCCACTCAAGATCAATCTCTTCAGTGATTCTCAATCACTTGGGGTTTGTAGGTGTTTGGGTTTTGGGTTTTTCCTCACTTGATGATTTTCGCTCAAAGTCCTCAGAGGATGGGTTGCTCTCAAATGACAAGTGTCAGTTTCTCTCGGAGCAGCCAACCAGATAGTGGTTGTAGGGGCGGCTATTTATAGCCTAGGGAGCAGCCCGACATGATAAGACATAAATGCCCTTCAATGATATGACCGTTAGGTGGATAGATATTTTGGGACAGCTGGCGCATAGCACAGCAACGGTCGGAATTTTGAGTAGCAAAATCCTCAGGGCTATCATGTTCCTCACTGTGTAGGCAATCTGCACTGGCGAATTCCTAACTCCTCAGTCAGGACAAATTCCTGAGAGACCAGAAGAACTTCGTCTCTGTCACTGAAGAAATTGACTGAACTGTATGAGATTTCCAATGGCTTCACTTGAAGGGATTGGTAAGTGTAGGATTTGAGTTGAGCATCACATGGAAATTTTTCCTTAGTATTTCCTCGACCCCCTTTAACAGTACGGTGTTTCCTATGACTCAAGAAAGAGAAAAACAAAACTATGAACACGAAAGTCTTCAAGCTTCATATTTCTCGCATGAATATCAAGTCTTCACGGACACACCAATATCTTCACTTTCAAAGTCTTCATGAAAGTCTTCAGGAATACCAAAATCTTCAATCGAAGATATTCATTTTTAGGGGTCGACTTTTCCTGTAAATATCAAACTCCTCATAGACTTATAGACCTGTGTACACTCACACAGGCATTAGTCCCTTAACCTATAAGTCTTCAATACACCAAAATCACTAAGGGGCGTCTTCAATACACCAAAATCACTAAGGGGCACTAGATGCCTTACAAGATCTATTAAACCAAAAATACAAAAATACTTTGCTGCACTTTATTTTATTTGTGATCTATTATTTCCATGTACTACAAATTTCTGGCATCGTTACCCGAAAGGGATTGACAACCCCTTTAACACGTCGGGTTGCAAGGTGTTGTTATTTGTGTGCAGGTGTTGTTACTTGTGTGCAGGTGTTGTTTACGTTGTGTTGCTTGGTTCTCCTACTCGTTCGATAACCTTGGTTTCATCATTGAGGGAAATTCCTACCTTCGCTGTGCTACATCATCCCTTCCTCTTTGGGTAAATACCGACGTAGTCCTAGCAAACAAGAGTTTACTGGTGCTATAGTCAGGGAGCAATCAAAAGGAATTTCTGGCGCCGTTGCCAGGGAGGATCTTCAACATATACCAGGTTCCTAATTCGAAATCTCATCTCCTTGCAATTTACATTATTTGCCATTTCCCTCTCGTTTTCCTCTCCCCTACTTTTAAAAAATTTGTCATTTTATTCGCCCCTCTTTTTTCAATTGTTGTTTTCTCGCCATGTGCGATCTCAAAAGAGCTAAGGGTTTCTCCCTAGTCTTAATGCTTTGGATAGCCCCTTTGTCCTCTTTAAGCTCATAAACAATGTTGCTATGGAAGGATCTACTAGGGTTGTTAAGGAAAATGTTAACCATTGTGATGAAGATGATCCCGGATTTTTTCGTTATTTACTTGATGAATCTTTGAAAGATGTTTGGAATAGGTTGTTGAGAATTTGAGCTAGTTATGTGCCTCAATATCAGATAGAGATATACTTGAAAACTTTTTATGATGGTTTACCTTCTTCCTTCAAGCAAGTTTTAGATTCTATATTTGAAAACAATTTTTGTGAAGGGGATGTCGTTGATACTTATGAAAAGATGAAAGCCATATTTGGGCACCCTAAAGGAGAAAATATTGAATCAACTACTCTTATGTGCTTTTATCAAAATGAAATAATTAAAGAGATGAAGGCTAGTTTAGATATGAATTTTCGCAACATGATTAATCTTTCTTCCGCTATCAATGGCCATGTGCTTCACAAGATAGAAAATTAAATATCATTGATAGAAAATTTTCCCTTTTCCTTCCATGGAACAAGGATGACAAAACTTAGATCCTTACTTTATTCCTAGCTAAGGGCGTAAAACTATAGCGCTTGTTGGGAGGCAACCCAATGAATAAATATTATTTTTGCTTTTTGCTTCCTGTTTTTGTGTGTTAGCACAATTATGCTACTGTTATGATTGTGTTTTTTTATGTTTTAATTAGTGTATGTGCCAAGTAAAGCCTTTAGGATCTTCTTGGGTGATAGTTGTTTGATCTTGCTGAAAAACAGAAAATTTTACGCTCACGAAATTAATTTTCATTTTTTTACCAGAGAGCGATAAAATACCCATTCCAAATGAAGAAGATCAATATACAAATTTTTCAAGTCTTCCTAATTTTTCAGAATTTTTGGAGTTACAGAAATATTTGAAATAGTCAGCTGACTACAGACTGTTCTGTTTTGACTCTGTTTTCTTTGTGTTGTGTGGTTATTTTGATGGCTCTATGGTTTTCTTTGATGAGTTTTTGCCATAGAAAAGTTGGAATATAGTAGATATAATACAAAAACAAAATATGAATTGGTTTGATACAGTACTTATTTTAGTGATTTATTATTCTTATACTAACGGATCTCACGAAGGTTTTGTTGAGTTTTGTGTAATTCAAGTTATCAAGTTTTGGGTTATCTTAGGATGGATGAAGGAAGGATGGAAGAGCCTAAGCTTGCGGATGCCCCGACACAGGCTATTATCCAAAAATGAGCAACCAACTGAGCTTGGGGATGCCCCCGAGTGGCATCCCCGCTTTCTTCCAACGATCATCGGTATTTTACTTGAAACTATATTTTTATTCGTCACATGATATGTGTTTTGCTTATAGCGTCTTGTATGATATGAGTCTTTGCTTGTTTTATTTTGTGTTTTAAGTCATCAATCCTTGCTGGACACACCTATTTGAGAGAGCCAAAATTATTTCATGACTTGTTAGAATTTCTCTCTATGCTTCACTTAAATCTTTTATGAGCTAGGACTTGCTCTAGTGCTTCACTTATATCTTTTTGAGCACGGTGTGCTTAGTATTTTTGAAGAAATGCTCTCGTGCTTCACTTATATTTATTTGAGAGTTAGTAAAATTTTGAAGAAATTATCTCTTGCTTCACTTAAATTCTTTTGAAAGAAAATTTGTTATACTCATGATCTTCACTTATATTTGTTTGAGCTTATTAAAAGCAACACATGAAAATTAGTCCCAAAGTGATAGATATCCAAGAAGGATAAAGAAAAAATGTCATGAAGATCATTGGATAAAATAAACTTGATTCTTAGTAATAGTTTTGAGATATGATGATGTGATATGTGAGTTATGTTGATGAGTAATTGTGCTTTAGTAAGAATATTGGTTTTAAGGTTTGTGATTCCCTATTGAAGTATGAAAGTCAATAATCATGCAATGAAAATTATATCCTACTTATGGTGCATTATTCGGTGTTAATTATGCTTAATGCTTGCTTATGATATTATCTATTTCTTAGTTGGTCGCTTCCTAATCTTTTGTTAGCCTTCATTTTGCACTAAGTATGATCACTACTTGTGCATCCAAAACCCTTTAACCTAGTTTTGCCACATGAGTCCACTATATCTACCTATATGCGGTATTATTTTGTTGTTCTAAGAAAATTTGCTTGTGCCATCTCTAATTTTCAAAATAAACTTCTCTTTTGTGTGTTTTTTCGCTCGCGGAGCGGTGAGGGGTGGCTAATATTTTCCATGCTAGATGTGTTATTCTCAAGATGAGTGTTTATTCACTTGTCATTGCACGAGAGTAAGGCAAAGGTATTGGGGATGCCCAGTCCCGAAATGCAAAAAAATGAATTTACTTTATGTTCTCAAATAATAAATTCCTTGGAAAGTGTTGGTATGGAGGGCACCCGTGGATACGGTTAGCCATGGAAAGTGAAAGTTATGGTGGAAAAGGAATAAACTTTATTTTCTGTTTGGGAACTGCCTATGATATATATATGCATGGAAAGTATTGGGAACTCTAAGTCATTTTCGTTGGTGGGATGGATACACCTCCCAAAATGTTTTTATCTCTAAGTTTTTCGCTTTGAGATCTGGCACCTCTACAAATCCCTACTTCCCTCTGCGAAGGGCCTTTCTTTTACTTTATGCAATTTTTATTTTGAATTTGAGTCTTCATCTTCTCTTATAAAAAGCGCCAACTAGGAGGCAATATGATCGTACTTAAGTATTGGGTGTAGATAATATTCGAGTGTGTTTCATGAATGGATCAATGTTTGAGCATGATGGGCTAGGATAAATTATTTTAGCATTGATATTTTGGAAGACATGGTTGCTTGTTGATATGCTTGAGTATCTAAATTATTATGTCAAAACTAGACTATTACTTTGAATCACATAAAAAGTCCAAATGTCCATGCTATAAAGAAAAGAATATGATATGACATGTTAAACAACACTCCACATCAAAATTTTGGTTTTTATCACTTACCTACTCGAGGACGAGTAGGAGTTAAGCTTGGGGATGCAGATACATCTCCAACATATCTATAATTTTTGACTTACCTACTCGAGGACGAGTAGGAGTTAAGCTTGGGGATGCAGATACATCTCCAACATATCTATAATTTTTGATTGTTCCATGCTATTATATTATCAATCTTGGATGTTTTATAATCATCTTATAGTCATTTTATACTATTTTTTGGTACTAACCTATTGACATAGTGCCAAGTGCCAGTTCCTGTTTTTCTCGCATTTTTTACATCACAGAAAATCAATATCAGATGAAGTCCAAATGCCACGAAACTTTACAGACATTTTTATGGACCAGAAGGAACATGTTAGGCCCTGGTTGCACCTGGGGGGAGTCCCGAGGAGGGGACAACCCACTATTACGCGAGAGGAGGCCTAGGCGCGCCTTGGTGCCCCCAGACCGCCTCTTTGCTCTATAAATACCCCAAAAATACCATAACCCTAGAAGCGTTGACGAAATATTCATCCAGCCACTGCAGTGTCCAGAACCACCAGATCCAATCTAGACACCATCTCGGATGGGGTTCACCAGCTCCATTGGTGCCTCTCCAATGATGCGTGAGTAGTTCTTTGTATACCTTCGCGTTTGTAGTTAGTAGCAAGATGGCTTCATCTCTCTCTCTTGATTCTCAATACAATGGTGTCTTGGAGATCCATATGATGTAACTCTTTTTGCGGTGTGTTTGTTGGGATCTGATGAGCTTTGAGTTTATGATGAGTCATATCTTTTTATATCCATGAAAGCTATTTGAGTATCTTTGATCTCTTATATGCTTGATCTCTTATAGCCTCGTATTTCTTCTCCAATATTTTGGTTTTGTTTGGCCAACTTGATCTATTTATCTTGCAATGGGAAGAGGTGCCCAGTAGTGGGTTCGATCTTACGGTGCTTGATCCCAGTGACAGAAAGGGAACCGACACGTATGTATCGTTGCTACTAAGGATAAAACGATGGGTTCTATCTCTACATAGATAGATCTTTTCTACATCATGTCATCGTTCTTATTGCATCACTCTGTTTTTCCATGAACTTAATACACTAGATGCATGCTGGATAGCGGTCGGTGTGTGGAGTAATAGTAGTAGATGTGGGCAGGACTCGGTCTACTAATCTTGGACGTGATGCCTATGTAATGATCATGGCCTGGATATTGTCATAATTATTTGAGGTTCTATCAATTGCCCAACAGTAATTTGTTTACACACCATTTGAAATCTTTCTCGAGAGAAGCCACTAGTGAAACCTACGACCCCCGGGTCTTTTTTCTCATATATTTACTTGCGATCTAATTTTCCTTTGCATTTTTATTCAGCTCTATTAAACCAAAAATACAAAAATATTTTGCTGCACTTTTTTTTATTTGCGATCTATTATTTCAATCTACTACTGTAGCGACCCGACCTCAAACTGTCAAGTCTCTGTGCTTCAGTGTCATCCCTGGATCGGTAATACTAACACACACAGTACTCGAAGGATTTATAAGAGAGTAGCAATCACACACTTATTACATCGGATGTCTCAAAAGAGAACTTATTATAATAAATATGGCTTAAGGCCATCTAATACGATAACAGCGGAAGGCTTGGAAGATAAAGTGAGTCCATCGACTCCAACGGCATTGCTAAGCTGCACGAAAACGACCTAACGAACCTTACTCCTCGTCTGAAAAAAGTCTGCAACATAATATGTTGCAGCCCGAAAACGGGTCAGGACATGGAATATGCTGGCAAAGTAACACAGTAGAGCAAGAACAGAATAATGCTATCACCACATGCATATTTGGCTGATGGAAAGCTCTAAGGTTACAGTTTTGCGAAAAGCCAATTATTCCCTACAACAAAGGAATAGATTTCAAATTTACTATCATGGTAGTTGAAACATCATTGAGAAGGTTCCTCCAACTCAATCCCAATTAAAGTGATTAACAACCCAACAATATTAATTAAGAGTGATGAGATACTTAAGATACTCCAAGTACTAGATACTCAAGATTGTCCATAACCGGGGACACGGCTAACCATGATTAGTTTATACACTCTGCAGAGGTTTGCGCACTTTTACCCACAAGACTCGATCGCCTCCGTTGGATTTCTTGCACTATATGGTGTTTGAGAAATGGATGACCGAGACACAGTCTTTCAGAAACATTAACTCTCTACTCCGAGTAGACCATACCAAACCTACAAACCCACTACCTGCTGATTTACCTCTTCAAGAGCTTCAAGTAACTTACTCAACTATGCTAGAGCCCATAATAGTTTGTGGCTGAACACGAAAGTTTCTAGCATGAATAATCTTAGTTCCCTTTGAGCCTGGGTGGCGGTCCATAGGAAGATCACACGGGTACTCTAGGATTTCCAAAAATACAGGAAATACTAGGTACTTCAGGTGCCTCAATCCACCCAGATGTGTATTTAAGTTGCCACCTTAAGTTAAACCATTAATTAACAATCTCACATCTGTCATGGATTTCACTCACCCAAACCACGTCTACGAGCATAGCATAACAATATAAGCAACACGTAGAAGTAACTCCCAGGGTTTGAATGTAACAGGGCAATAGGTTGTACCTCATCAACTACTTCCCAATCCACAAGTTAATGACATCCTAATCATGCAATGTTTGAGGATTGGAACTAATGCATAAAAACTGGGTGATAAAGGGATATGATCAAAGTGTTACTTGCCTTGCTGACGATCCGCGTAACCTAGAGACTCCAAATAACACGCTTCGCACTCCGAGAATTCTATCGCAAACAAACAATAGCATACATAAGCAACAATCGAAGAAGCACGGTTAAAACTCAAATAAGAAGATCTAACCGAAAAGTTCAACTTAAGAACTCCGGTTTGCAAAAAGAATCAAACCAAGCGGAGCAATGAAACTCAAACGGCGACAGAAACAAGATCCGTTTTCTAATCTGAACTAAGGTCAAATTTTACAGTACCAAAATCTTGTTCAAGTTGGTTAAGCATAAAGAGGGTCTCGAGATGAAGATCTAGGTGTTTGAATCGCCTGATTCTGACTAACGAGCGAAAAGATAAACCGAAATGAAAATCGGATCAAAAATCGCGATCAAGAATAATCGCGGAAAAATCCGATAAAAAGAAAACTGACGAACAGACTAACGAACGAGCGTTCATTAGCTGTAACTAACGGGTGAAAACCGTTCGTTAAAACGAATGTATGGATGAACGTCCGCTAAATAGAAGAATCGGGAAAAACCGGCGAACCGATCTAAAAAACGAACTAGGGTTCTAAAAAAACCGGACGATTTTAAAAAAACCGGCGGCGACGGATCGGCGCGGTACCTCTTCGAGGAGGCAGGGCTCGGGCGGTGGTGCGACGGGCTAGTGGGGCGGCGGGGCGGGGCGGCGCGGCGAGGGGCGGCGGCGGCGGTGCAGCGGCGACGGCGAGGCGCGGGAGCGGCGGCACGGCTAGCGGGGCGGCGGTGTGGCTCGGCTCGGGGCTGCGAGGCGGCGGGGTTGGCGGCGGCGGTTGGTGGTGGTGATGGCTCGGGGCGGGAGTATATAAGGGGGGGTCGGCAACTTGGAGGAGGGGCCAAGGCGACGGCGAGGAGGAGTCCCGGCCGGACTCCTCGTCCGAGTCGGCGGCGGCGCGCGCGCGAGGGAAGGCGGCGGCGCGGGGCGGTTGGGTCGGCCCGGCTGGGTTTCGGCCCAGTCGGCGCTTGAAAGTTTTTTTAAAAAAATAATTCCGCCGAACAGAAAATAAATCCTAGATAATAAAATAAAATCTAAAAATGCCAAAACAATTTTTCGCCGTCTAAATAGAATATTTAGAACGAGATGAACATTTTCTTGGCCCTAAAATGCAATTTTGAAAACGTGCAATTTTTCTAATGCAAATAAAATCCAAATAAAATCTAATAAATGATTTTAATATTTTTCCTCCAATATTTCAGTTATTTTGGAGAAGTCATATTACCTCCTCTCATATATTTTATTATGAAATATTTTTCAGAGAGAAAAATAATCAAAATCAAAAATCCTTGTTTCATTATTTGATAAAAACCAAATATGAAAACCGGGAAATCCCCAACTCTGTCCGAGGGTCCTTGAGTTGCTTAGGATTTCGAGGATTGCGGAACGAAAATGCAATAAAATATGATATGCATGAATGATCTATGTATAACATTCCAAATTGAAAATTTGGGATGTTACAAACCTACCCCCTTAAGATGAATCTCGCCCTCGAGATTCGGGTTGGCTAGAAAATAGGTGTGGGTGGTCTTTGCGTAGATCATCCTCTCGTTCCCAGGTGGCTTCATCCTCGGTATAGTGACTCCACTGAACTTTGTAAAACATGATAACCTTGCTGCGGGTGACTCGGCTGGCAAACTCAAGAATCTTAACTAGCTTTTCCTCATAAGTCAAATCACTGTCCAACTTAATCACCTCCACGGGTACTGTATCTCTTAACGGTATATCGGCCATCTCAGCATGACACTTCTTCAACTGCGAAACATGGAACACGTCATGAACTCCTGACAGTCCCTCAGGTAACTCCAATTTGTAGGCAACTTCTCCCATCCGTTCCAAAACACGATACGGTCCTACAAATCTCGGGGCTAACTTTCCTTTAACTCCAAAACGTTTCACTCCTCCCAAAGGCGGTACTCGCAGATATGCTCTATCTCCAATTTCATAGGTTACCTCCTTGCGTTTTGAGTCTGCATAACTCTTCTGCCTGGACTGAGCAATCTTCAATCTATCACGAATCAGCTTAACTTTCTCTTCAGACTCCTTGATCAAGTCTGGTCCAAACAACTGTCAGTCTCCTACTTCATCCCACATCAACGGCGTTCTGCACCTTCGTCCATACAGGGCTTCGAACGGTGCCATCTTCAAACTGGCTTGGTAGCTATTGTTGTATGAGAACTCTGCGTAAGGCAAATTGTCATCCCAACTAGATCCATAATCTAGCGCACAGGCTCTCAACATGTCCTCCAGTATCTGATTGACTCTATCGGTCTGTCCATCCGTCTACGGGTGAAATGCTGTACTAAACTCCAATCTCGTTCCCAAAGTCTGGTGTAACTGATGCCAAAACCTTGAAGTAAACTGTGTTCCTCTATCTGATACGATGGTCCTCGGAACTCCATGCAAACGTACGATCCTGGACATATATATCTTGGCCAACTTCGCACTTGTATAAGTGGTTTTCATTGGGATAAAGTGAGCCACTTTGGTCAAGCGATCAACTACTACCCATATGGAATCATATCCTGATTTGATCCTGGGCAATTCGGTGATAAAGTCCATGCCAAGTTTATCCCACTTCCATTCGAGTATCGGCATAGGCTGTAACAATCCTGCCGGCTTTTGATGCTCTGCCTTCACTCTCTGACATACATCACATACGGCTACGTACTTGGCAATATCCTTCTTCATCCCTGTCCACCAGAAACATTCCTTCAAATCCAGATACATCTTGGTGTTTCTAGGGTGTATCGAGTATGGTGAGTCATGGGCCTCCTATAGTATTAACTTCCCGATCTCTGTGTCATTGGGCACATAAACTCGGTCCTCAAACCATAAGGTGTCGTGCTCATGTTCACGAAAACCTTTAGCCTTTCCTTTGCTCATTTTCTCCTTTATCTCGGCAATCTCTTTGTCGTCCTTCTGAGCTTCTCGAATCTTGCCCAACAATGTGGACTGAACCTCCATTGTTGCAACAAAATCTCTTGGAACAATCTCCAATCGAAGTTCAATGATATCCTCTGCTAACTCCTTCGGCAATCCCTTACCTTCAAGGACATTAGCATAACTCTTCCTGCTCAAAGCATCTGCTACGACATTGTCCTTTCCTGGATGATAGTGCAGCTTCATGTCATAATCCTTTATAAGCTCCAACCATCTCCTCTGCCTAAGGTTTAGTTCCTTTTGTGTGAAGATGTACTTCAAACTCTTATGATATGTGTACACATCACAATGGTTTCCAATAAGGTAATGTCTCCAAGTCTTCAATGCATGCACTACGGCTGCTAACTCCAAATCATGCATGGCATAATTCAACTCGTGAAGTTTTAGTTGTCGCGAGGCATACGAACCAACTCTTCCGTCCTGCATAAGCATACATCCAAGTCCCAAGCGAGAGGCGTCACAATACACTTGGAAATCCTTATGTATATCTGGCAGCGTCAGCACTGGGGCTGTTGTCAAACGTTTCTTCAACTCCTGGAAACTTGCCTCGCAATCTTCCGTCCATTTAAACTTGGTATCCTTCTTCAATAACTCCATCATTGGCTTCGCAATCTTGGAAAAATTCTCAATGAATCTCCGATTGTATCCTGCGAGTCCAAGAAAACTGCGGATCTCGCTAACTAAAGTGGGTGCTAACCATTCAGTGACTGACTGAACCTTGCTGGGGTCTACTGCTATACCTTCTCCTAATATAACATGTCCAAGGAATCCGACTTCCTCCAACCAAAACTCGCATTTGCTGAACTTGGCATAAAACTGGTGTTCCCTGAGTTTCTCGAGAACTAAACGCAAATGCTCCTTGTGCTCCTCTTGATTCTTCGAGTATACCATAATATCATCAATAAACACCACAACAAACTTGTCCAAATATTCCATGAACACCTTGTTCATCATGCTCATGAAATAGGCAGGGGCGTTGGTCAGTCCACATGACATGACCGTATACTCATATAATCCGTAACGCGTGGTGAATGTTTGTTTGGTATATCTTTCTCTCGAATCTTCAACTGATGGTATCCTGATCGCAAATCGATCTTCGAAAACACCTTAGCTCCTTGCAGCTAATCAAACAGATCATTGATCATCAGCAGTGGGTACTTGTTCTTGATCGTCACTTCATTCAAGGCCCGATAATCAACAACCATTCTTAGGGATTTATCCTTCTTCTCAACCAAAAGCACTGGGGCTCCCCAAGGTGATGAACTTCTTCGAATGTAACCTTTCTCCAATAACTCCTTGATCTATTTCTTAATCTCTTCCAGATCATTCGCGGGCATTCGATAGGGTCTCTTGGATATTGGCCCTATCCCTGGCAATAGCTCTATCAAAAACTCGATGTCTCGATCTGGTGGCATGCCTGGTAATTCCTCTGGGAAAACATCCGGGTAATCCCTCACTACAGGCAGTTCCTCCTGAACAACTCCCGTGAGGGTATTCACTTGGCTCCTCCTAGGCACATGCCTAGATATATACTTAACCCTTTTTCCCTCCGGGGTGGTGAGATAAATTGACTTACTAGCGCAGTTAATACTTCCTCCATACTTTGACATCCAGTCCATGCCTAATATCACATCCAATCCTTGTGACTCCAGGATAATTAGGTCGGGCGGAAAAACATGGGTGCCAATGGTTAGGGGTATCTGGTCGCACCATCGACTAGCCATATACTCTGCTCCGGGTGAAATCACTAAGAGAGGGGTCCTAAGGGTTTGGGTTGGTAGTTTAAACTTATCCACGAATCCCCTTGATATGTATGAATGTGATGCACCAGTATCAAAAAGAACAACAGCGGTAAATAACTTAACCAAAAACTTACCTATTACCGCGTCCGGCTGCTCTTCAACCTCCTCCACGTTAACGTGGTTCACTTGTCCTTTGTTGAATGGATTGGGCTTCTTCCCAACGCTCCCATTTCTGTTTCCATTCTTTCCTTCAGGGCACTCCGTGGCATAGTGTCCAGTCTTCCCGCACTTGAAGCAAGTAACGTGACTTAGATCCCTTTTGGCGGGTGTGGCTGGATTGGGGCGGTTCTGATTGTTATTGGCTCCGTTCCCATTCCCATTCTTAGTACCATTGTGGTTATGCGATCCTCCTCCGGTGTGGTTATGACCTCCATGGTTATGAACAAGTCCTCCCGAGTTCGGGGTTAGGTGAGGCTTCTGCTGAGCTCCTAAGTTATACCTCCCTTGTCCATACTTCCTCTTACGGCTCTCAATCTGCTGATGCTTCCCTTCAATCATAAGAGCCTTATCTACCAACTCCTGGTAGTTGTTGAAGGTTGCTACCATCAACTGCATACTCATCTCATCATTCAGCCCTTCCATAAACTTCTCCTCCTTCGCGGCATCTGTGGCCACATCGTTAGGGGCATAGCGAGATAGCTTGCTAAACTCATCCACGTATTGAGCCACAGTACGGTTCCCCTGGCGTAAGTTGTGAAACTCACGCTTCTTCAGATTCATGGCTCCGGTTGAGACATGGGCTGTGCGAAAAGCGTGCTGAAACTGGTCCCAAGTGACGTTGGCTATGGGGAAAGTGGCCGTGTAATTCTCCCACCATGAGGCTGCTGGTCCATCCAATTGATGTGCGGCAAAGCGCACCTTCTTAGCATCCGTGCAACCTGTGGTGGTCAAATCCCTTCCAATACGGCATAGCCAATCATCAGCAACTATAGGCTCAGTGCTACTGGAAAACACCGGCGGCTGTAACCTTAGAAAACGGGCTAGGTTGTCCACTAGCGGCGGGTTGTTGTTGTTGTTGATGTTGTTGTTGCCCTGGTTCTGAACTAGCAACTGCATCAAGGTGTTCTGTTGCTGGATCAACCGAGTGAGCTCCGGCGGGAAGGCAAATCCGGGGTCACGTCTCGAAGGCATCTGATGGGTTTAGATGGAAGAGATTAGAATAGAATGAGGTCTAATGAGAAGGCACTACCCATATGCACATGAGACAAACACAATCAATCAAGCAAGGGCATACAAAGCGGTCTAGAACTATCGAAAAAGTGCTCAACTACTACTAAATACATGGGGGAATACTACTAATCATTGGGTGGTCATCTAGAAATTTTGATCGATGGAAGACTCCATGATATCTGCTCCAGCTTCGTCCTCAAAGTCATCATCACTAGGGTCGGAGTCGGTGTCGTCGATGATGGTGTAGTCCTCCGGATGAATCTCCTTGGGTTCTTCATCTTATTTTACTAGAGTGGGGTCTCCCATGAATATTCCGATCTTCTTAATGAGGTCGTCATTCTTCTCCAGTAGTGTCGCAATTTCCTCCTCATATCCATCGCGTGTAGACTTAAGTTCTTCTTCCAGCTCGATGATCCTTGTCTTCGCCTTCTTCAAATCTATCATGTCCGTGCACATATGATTCTCCTGGCGTCGAATGTGTTGGTGTAGTTCCTGGATGAAAGCTGCAATTGATCTATCCTTCCTGGTGCTGATCATCTCCCATCGCTCGTCTCGGCGCCCACATATCTGGTAGATAGTGTCCTTAAGATCCTTGTGATATACTTCTCCAATGCGTCCCATGGTGCTGTGAGCTGCCATACTCTTTCCTAAACTCCAGATTGGTGCATCGAAGGAAAATTCTATAGGTTTAGTGATTGGCGTGAAGGTCCTTCCTGGAGCTTGAACTTGAATCATCCATCGCTCCTCTTCAGGTAAAGTGGTGTTATAAGTCCCAGTGAAGCTTGGTATTCCTATGTTCAGGTACCTAGTGACTTTCTTCAAGTGTCGTCCAAAAGGTGCATCTTCATCCATTTGTGCAAACTTGTTCCTTGCGTCCGCCATCCTAAAGAGTGGAAAATGGAGAGGAGTCAGAAATGAGAAGAGAATTGTGATCTAGGGCTTTAGCTTAGTGGTCGTGTCCTACACTCAGCGTGTGCTCCGATACCATCTTTGTAGCGACCCGACCTCAAACGATCAAGTCTCTGTGCTTCAGTGTCATCCCTGGATCGGTAATGCTGACACACACAATACTCGAAGGATTTATAACAGAGTAGCAATCACACACTTATTACATCGGATGTCTCAAAAGAGAACTTATTACAATAAATATGGCTTAAGGCCATCTAATACGATAACAGCGGAAGACTTGGAAGATAAAGTGAGTCCATCAACTCCAACGGCATAGTTGAGCTGCACGGAAATGACCTAACGAACCTTACTCCTTGTCTGAAAAGTCTGCAACATAATACGTTGCAGCCCGAAACCGGGTCAGGACATGGAATATGCTGGCAAAGTAACAAAGTAGAGCAAGAACAGAATAATGCTATCACTACATGCATATTTGGCTGGTGGAAAGCTGTATGGTTACAGTTTTTGCGAAAAGCCATTTTTTCCCTACAACAAAGGAATATATTTTAAATTTACTATCATGGTAGTTGAAACATCATTGAGAAGGTTCCTCCAACTCAATCCCAATTAAAGTGATTAACAACCCAACAATATTAATTAAGAGTGATGAGATACTTAAGATACTCCAAGTACTAGATACTCAAGATTGTCCATAACCGGGGACACGGCTAACCATGATTAGTTTATACACTCTGCAGATGTTTGCGCACTTTTCCCCACAAGACTCGATCGCCTCCGTTGGATTTCTCGCACTACATGGTGTTTGAGAAACAGATGACCGAGACACGGTCTTTCAAAAACATTAACTCTCTACTCCAGGTAGACCATACCAAACCTACAAACCCACTACCTGCTGATCTACCTCTTCAAGAGCTTCATGTAACTTACACAACTACGCTAGAGCCAATAATAGCTTGTGGCTGCACACGAAAGTTTTTAGCATGAATAATCTCAGTTCCCTTTGAGCCTGGGTGGCGGTCCATAAGAAGATCACACGGGTACTCCGGGATTTCCAAAAATACACGCAACACTAGGTACTCCAGGTGCCTCAATCCACCCAGATGTGTATTTAAGTTGCCACCTTAAGTTAAACCATTAATTAACAATCTCACATCTGTCATGGATTTCACTCATCCAAACCACGTCTACGAGCGTAGCATAGCAATATAAGCAACGCGTAGAAGTAACTCCCAGGGTTTGAATGTAATAGGGCAATAGGTTCTACCTCATCAACTACTTCCCAACCCACAAGTTAATGACATCCTAATCATGCAATGTTTGAGGATTGGAACTAATTCATAAAAACTAGGTGATAAAGGGATATGATCAATGTGTTACTTGCCTTGCTGACGATCCGTGTAACCTAGAGACTCCAAATAACACGCTTCGCACTCCGGGAATTCTATCACAAACAAACAATAGCATACATAAGCAACAATCGAAGAAGGACGAGTAAAACTCAAATAAGAAGATCTAACCGGAAAGTTCAACTTAAGAACTCCGGTTTGCAAAAAGAATCAAACCAAACGGAGCAACGAAACTCAAACAGCGAAAGAAACAAGATCCTTTTTCTAATCTGAACTCAGGTCAAATTTTATAGTACCAAAATCTTGTTCAAGTTGGTTAAGCGGAAAGAGGGTATCGAGACGAAGATCTAGGCATTTGAATCATCTGATTCCGACTAACGAGCGAAAAGATAAACCGAAACGAAAATCGGATTAGAAATCACGATCAAGAATAATCGTGGAAAAATCCGATAAAAAGAAAACTGACGAACAGACTAACAAACGAGCGTTCGTTAGCTGTAACTAACGGGCGAAAACCGTTCATTAAAACGAACGTACGGACAAACGTCCGCTAAATAGAAGAACCGGGAAAAATCGGCGAACCGATCTAAAAAAACGAACTAGGGTTCTAAAAAAACCGGACGGTTTTAAAAAAAACTGGCAGCGACGGATCGGCGCGGTACCTCTCCAGCGAGACTCCGGCGAAGCGGGGCTCGGGCCGTGGTGCGGCGGGCTAGTGGGGCGGCAGGGCGGCGGCGGGGTTGGCGGAGGTGGTTGGTGGTGGTGGCGGCTCGGGGCGGGAGTATATAAGGGGGCGGGGGCGGCGGCTTGGAGGAGGGGCCAAGGCGGCGGCGAGGAGGAGTCCCGGCCGGACTCCTCATCCAAGTCGGCAGCGGCGCGCGCGCGCGAGGGAAGGCGGCGGCGTGGGGCGGTTGGGCCGGCCTGGCTGGGTTTCGGCCAAGTCGGCGCTTGGAAGTTTTTTTTAAAGAATTCCGCTGAACAGAAAATAAATCCTAGAAAATAAAATAAAATCTAAAAATGCTAAAACAATTTTTCACCATCTAAATAGAATATTTTGAACGAGATGAACATTTTCTTGGCCCTAAAATGCAATTTTGAAAACGTGCAATTTTTCTAATGCAAATAAAATCCAAATAAAATCTAATAAATGATTTTAATATTCCCCCCCCCAATATTTCAGTTATTTTGGAGAAGTCATATTATCTCCTCTCATATATTTTATTATGAAATATTTTTCAGAGAGCAAAATAATCAAAATCAAAAGTCCTTGTTTCATTATTTGATAATAACCAAATATGAAAACCAGGAAATCCCCAACTCTCTCCGAGGGTCCTTGAGTTGCTTAGGATTTCGAGGATTGCGGAACGAAAATGCAATAAAATATGATATGCATGAATGATCTATGTATAACATTCCAAATTGAAAATTTGGGATGTTACAACTACAAATTCCTGGCATCGTTACTCGAAAGGGATTGACAACCCCTTTAACACGTCGGGTTGCGAGGTGTTTTTATTTGTGTGCAGGTGTTGTTTACATTGTGTTGTTTGGTTCTCCTACTTGTTCGATAACCTTTGTTTCATCACGGAGGGAAATACCTACCTTTGTTGTGCTACATCTTCCCTTCCTCTTCGGAGAAATACCGACGTAGTCCTAGCAGATAGGAGTTTTCTAGCGCTATAGTCACGGAGCAATCAGTAAACAAATTACTGTCGAGCAATTGATAGAAAAGCGCAAAGTTATGACGATATCCAAGGCAATGATTATGTAATATAGGCATCACGTCCGTGTCAAATAGACCGACTCCTGCCTGTATCTATTACTATTACTCCACATATCAACCGCTATGCAACATGCATCTAGAGTATCAAGTTCATAAAGAATTGAATAACGCCTTAAGTAAGATGGCATGTTGTAGAGGAATAAACTCAAGCAATATGATGAAAAACCCATCTTTTTATCCTCGATGCAACAATTCAATATGTGTCTCGCTGCCCCTACTTTGTCACCAGGTGAAATCACGCAAGATTGAACCCAAAGCTAAGCACCTCTCCCATTGCAAGAAAAACCAATCTAGTTAGCCAAACCAAACTGATAATTCGAAGAGAAATACAAATATATCAAATCATGCATATAAGAATTCAGATAAGATTCAAATAATTTTCATAGATAAGCTGATCATAAATCCACAATTCATTGGATCTCGACAAACACACCAGAAAAGAAGATTACATCGGATAGATCTCCAAGAACATCGAGGAGAACATGGTATTGAGAATCAAAGAGAGAGAAGAGGCCATATAGCTACTAGCTATGGACTCGTAGGTCTATGGTAAACTACTCACGCTTCATGGGAAGGACAATAGGGTTGATGTACATGCCCTCCACGATCGAATCCCCCTCCGGTAGGATGCTGGGAAAGGCCCCAAGATGGGATCCCACGGAAATAGAAGGTTACAGTGGTGGAAAAGTGTTTTCATGGATGCTTCTGGTGGTTCTGGAATATATGTGAATATATAGAAGGAAGAGCTAGGTCAGGAAGTCACCAAGGGGCCCACAAGGTAGGGGGCGTGCCCCCCTAGGACATGCCCTCCACCTTTGCCTCCACCTCGTGGCTCTTATGACTTGCACTCCAAGTCCCATGGGTGTCTTCTGCTCCAAGAAAAATCATCGTGAAGTTTTATTAGGTTTGGACTCCATTTAGTATTACTTTTATGTGAAGCTCAAAAACAAGGAAAAAACAAAAACTGCCACTGGGCTCTAGGTTAATAGGTTAGTCCCAAAAATAATATAAAACAACATATTAATGCATATAAAACATCCAAAACAGATAATATAATAGCATGGAACAATAAAAAATTATAGATATATTGGAGACGTATCACATAACGTAAGCAGACACGAAAGAGTGCGACCTCTCTAGCGGACTTGTGTAGTCCTCAAGGTCATCTGCTCAGTTGATGATGGTAATGCAGTTGTCATGGCTGTCGGCGGCAGGGAAGAAGATCTGAGGCGGCAAAAGACAGTCTAGAGGGCAGATCCCTGTTGTGGTGGACCCTTCTGTCATTGGAGTAGTTAAGCTGGGGTGGACGACAACGCGGCAGGAGCGGGACAAACAACACAAGGTTTTCTTCAACAACTATCTATAAGAGAAGTAATTTTGTAAGGGCTCGTTTGAATTGGAGGATTCTAACAATGCGGGAATATGAAATACACAGTAATAGGATAGGAATGCATGTGCAAAACAGAGAATTTAAAATCACATGATTTCTGTCAATCTGGTTGTTTGGTTCACAGGAATTAGAAGGTCACATGAATGCAAAGAAGCATGGGAAAATTAAGTCAAACCACAAGAAACTGTACAATTATAATGCTATTATGCTACTATCACTTAGTCTTGTTCTTCAAGAATAGGAATTTGAAAAGGAGGGCCAAGTGGATATTAAAATTTCTACGATTTTTCCTTGAAAGAGACACTAAAGGAGCAAATCCTGCAGTTTTCCTTTGCTCCATTCCTTTGAACCAAATGCATTAACAGCAGTACCATAGGAAACTTTCCAATTCCTATGCTTTTCCTTCACTTTCCCTTTCAACCACTGGCAATCCTAGTAGGCAGGCTTGAACAGACAAAAGCCTACACTCCAAAAATGTTGTTGTGCTACTTGTACTACTTTGGACTCAGGCCACTACCCTACTAACTCAACTCCCAGGCACATCTACACATGCACAACACAAAAATGTGCAGAAATAAATAATTATGGCTTTCGAGAGAGTCCATCATGGATAGCTAAGTTGCCTGGTACCTCACTGCTTGTTGTATAGGAGAAACTAATTGTAACGCCCCGAGACCGATGTGCCAGGTGTCTCCTAGTTAATTGCTATTGTTGCCTTGTCATGTGCTTGCGTGTCATGCATTGCATATCATGTCATCATGTGCATTTCATTTGCATACGTGTTTGTCTCATGCATCCGAGCATTTTCTCCGTTGTCCGTTTTGCATTCCGGCGCTCCTATGTCCTCCGGTGTCCCTTTCTACCTCTTTTCGTGTGCGGGTGTTAAACGTTTTCGGATTGGACCGAGACTTGTCATGCGGCCTTGGTTTACTACCGGTAGACCGCCTGTCAAGTTTCGTGCCATTTGGACTTCGTTTGATACTCCAACGGTTAACCGAGGGACCGAAAAGGCCTCGTGTGTGTTGCAGCCCAACACCCTTCCAAAGTGGGCCAAAACCCACCTAAACCTCCTCCATCACCTAGGCCGTTCGATCGCGATCGCGTGGCCAAAAACCGCACCTCATTTGGACACTCCTAGCTCCCTCTACCTATAAATATGTGTGCCTTTTGGATTTTTTTTTTCACGCAGATGAAACCCTAGGCCCGCTCCTCGCGCCGCCGGACAGAAACTCCCCACCGCGCCGGACATGTCCGCCGCCCCGCAGCCACCTCACTCCGGCCAATGGCGAGCCGCCACGTCAGCTGGCCGCCGCCCTCGCCCAACAGGATAGCGCCACCTGTCCCGCCGGCATCCTCCCACCGCGCGGCCCGGTGGAGCCCATCGCGGGCCCGCCCGGCCCGGATCGCCAGCGCCGTCGCCTGGACGCGCCCGCGCCTCACGCGCCTTCGTCTGCCGCCGCCAGCTTCTTGCCGCACCTGTGCGCCGGTGCCGGACTTCGCCGGCGATCGTCGTCATCGCCGCCGATGCCTCTGCTTCCGCGCCCTCCGCCGTGGCCACCTCGCCGTCCCGACGCGCTCCGGCGAGCTCCACCACCTCGCCTCCCCGCCTCTTCCTCGTCTCCGGCCGGCGACCCATCTCCGGTGAATAGTACTCCGGCGATCCTCGAAGTTCGCGCCGGCTGGACCCTCGGTTGACTTTTTCCCCCGAAACCCCAACTTTTTTGCATACTTCATCAGCTCATAACTTCATCACCGTGGCTCCGATTCGCGTGTGTAGCATACCGGAATGTTCGCCTCGACGAGTACTTCATTTCATCTCATTGCATCATTCTCATTTGAGTTCATCTTGATGCCTGAAATGCTGTTGGAAGAGAGCTATGTGATGATAGTTTCAGATATGTTTCAGCAAATGCACTTTTGTCATTTTTGCCATGATTAATGTGTGCATGCTATGATCCTGAGCTCTACATGTGTTTTGAAGTATGCCATGTTGTCTTTACAGGGGTATATGCCATGTATTTTTGTGATCTTTGTGGTGACTAGCACAAGCATGCAAAGTAGGTCACTCAATGTTGCTGATTTCAGGGACTTAGGATTTCTCTAAGTCCTTGTCCTGTTATTATTTTTATGCCATGTGTTCATGTTGTTTCCTAGTGATCCGTGGCTCTTTTGAGCATGATCAGTAAGGATGTTTTGTAGATATTGTTGTGCTCTATCCATCCATGTCTTGGTTTGCAATTATGGATCACCCTAGCTTGAGTCAATCGAGCTCTACTTTTGCTATAAAATGTTCCTGGCAGATTGTTAACATGTTTAGCAATTTTGCCGAGCTTGTTGTTGTTGATCCATGCATGCTATGTTGTTGTTCCTGCCATGTCTAGTCTCTATGCTATGTCTATTTGCTGGGTGTATGCTTAGTTTGTCATGCAATGCCTCGTAGTGAGTGCATCGAGCTCGTAAACATGCCTACTCGTTATCTGTTTAGCATGCTCCAGTTTTTCACTAAGTCTGAATCTGTTTATGTTTTTGCTATGTTCACATGCTTGCAATTGTATTTTCTGATCCCTTTTGGCTCATGGTCACTAAGGGACTTTTGTTGTATGCTTTGAGTAGTTGCATGCCATGCCTTGCTTTGCCATGATATGTTCCTGTAGCATGTAGTTTTCATGCTCTAAAGATTGCTTCCTGATGTTAAATTCCTGACATGCTGTTAATTTCACCAAATCTGAAACCTATTATCTTTTGCACTTTTGCCATGCTTGTTTGAACCTGTTAACGAGTGAATTAGCCGTAGCTCAGTGTTCATATTTTGTCAATCATCATGAGTGGATCCCTGCCATGTATTTTGTTGTCATGTTGGAGTGCCGTAGCATGTTGTTCTTGATGCATTTAGAAGGCTACTTGCTGTTTATCGCAGACCGGTGACATATTGTTTTGCTTGACATTTCCAAACCGTGCATCTGATTCCGGTGATCTTTATATCGATTTCAACCGAAATCACCTCCCCTTTCCAGTGGCACTCTTGGATTTCCAAGTTGAGGCCAGGTTTTATCATTCCTTTCCAAATCATGCATATGCATCACATACTGCATCCCGCATATCATGCCATGTTCATGTGTTGGTTGTTTACTATGTTGTGTGCTTCTTTCCGGTGTTGCTTCTCCGGGTTGGTTCTGATAACGTCGCGTTTGTGAGGACCCGTTCGACTATGTCCGTTTTTCTTTTTCATGGACTCGTTCTTCTTCCTTACGGGATTTCAGGCAAGATGACCATACCCTCGAAATCACTTCTATCTTTGCTTGCTAGTTGCTCGCTCTTTTGCTATGCCTATGCTGCGATACCTACCACTTGCTTACCATGCCTCCCATATTGTTAAGACAAGCCTCTAACCCACCTTGTCCTAGCAAACCGTTGTTTGGCTATGTTACCGCTTTGCTCAGCCCCTCTTATAGCGTTGCTAGTTGCAGGTGAAGATTGGAGTTTGTTCCTTGTTGGAACATGGATATTTTGTTGGGATATCACAATATCTCTTATTTAATTAATGCACCTATATACTTGGTAAAGGGTGGAAGGCTCGGCCTTATGCCTGGTGTTTTGTTCCACTCTTGCCGCGCTAGGTTTCGTCATATCGGTGTTATGTTCCCGGATTTTGCGTTCCTTACACGGTTGGGTTATAATGGGAACCCCTTGATAGTTTGCCTTGAATAAAACTCCTTCAGCAATGCCCAACATTGGTTTTACCATTCGCCACCTAGCCTCTTTTTCCCTTGGGTTCTGCGGACTCAAGGGTCATCTTTATTTAAACCCCCCTGGGCCAGTGCTCCTCTGAGTGTTGGTCCAAACTAGAGCCCTGTGCAGCGCCCCCTCGGGGAAACTCGAGGTTTGGTTTTAGTTGTACAGAGCGCTCATCTGAGTGTGCCCTGAGAATGAGATATGTGCAGCTCCTATCGGGATTTGTCGGCACATTCGGGCGGTGTTGCTGGACTTGTTTTACCATTGTCGAGGATGTCTTGTAACCGGGATGCCGAGTCTGATCGGGTTGTCTTGGGAGAAGGAATATCCTTTGTTGACCATGAGAGCTTGTGATGGGCTAAGTTGGGACACCCCTGCAGGGATTTGATCTTTCGAAAGCCATGCCCACAGTTATGGGAAGATGGGAATTTTTTAATGTCCGGTTGTAGAAAACCTATAGTTTATCTTAATTAAAATGCATCAACCGTGTGTGTTACTGTGATGGTCTCTTCTCGGCGGGGTCCGGGAAGTGAACACGGTGTTGGAGTAATGCTTGACGTAGGTTGTTCTAGGATCACTTCTTGATCATAGTTGTTCGACCGTGCTTTTGCCTTCTCTTCTCGCTCTCATTTGCGTATGTTAGCCACCACATATGCTAGTCGCTTGCTGCAGCTCCACATCATACCTTTACCTTACCTATAAGCTTAAATAGTCTTGATCGTGAGGGTGTGAGATTGCTGAGTCCCCGTGACTCACAGATTACTTCCAAAACCAGCTTGCAGGTGTCGTTGAACCGTGCAGGTGACGCAACCAAGCTCAAGGAGGAGCTCGATGAAGATCGTGTTCGTTATGTTGTTCTGTTTCCAGTTGATAAGTAGTGGTGCCCAGTTGGGGCGATCGGGGACTATGTTGCATTTGGGGTTTATCTTCATTTTGGTTCCGTAGTCGGACCTTGAGTGTATTTGGATGAATGTAATGACTTATTTATGTATTTGTGTGACGTGGCGAGTGTAAGCCAACTATGTTACTCTTATTTCCTTATTGGATTACATGGGTTGTTGTGAAGATTACATCACTTGCGACATTGCTTTCAATGAGGTTATGCCTCTAAGTCGTGCTTCGACACGTGGGAGATATAGCCGCATCGAGGCCGTTGCACTAATCGTATTTCACATTACTACGTGTGCTCAGTGGACAATATATATGACATGTAGATTAAAAAGCGATGCAGCAAGTGTACAACCTCTTTGGCGAAGCCATGTCGATCTCAGCATCATTGGGTTGGTCGTTGAGGATGATGCGGCTGATGTGGCAGTCAGAGGAGGGGAAGAAGATCTTATGCGCTTGGAGATGAAGCCAAGGGTGTTGCTCTATTGTGATGGAGGGTTTTGTTGTTGGAGCAGCTTCGGCGAGGTGTACGACAGCAAGGCTGACGCAGGACAAGAGAGACAATGTTAACCAGAAGTGGTATTCTTGTAGCATCTCTGATAGATGATGTAAAATACATAAACAAAAAGTGTTGGATGTAAAACACATTAGCTGCTCATCTCTGAACTTAACAATCAGAACTGAATTTAACTGTCGAAACTGAATTTTACTGTCGAAACTGAGTTTTGCTATCAAAACTAAATTTTATTGTCAAAACTGAACGCACTAGTAGCAGAAAAGCAGTGCACTAATAGTTTTGGCTGCTCATGCACTAGTGGCAGAGTAGCAGTGATCTAAATCGGTAGCCGCTCCAGCAGGGACCGTATTACCAGAGAGCAGCCAGGGCAGAGTAGCAGCAGCGCCCAGAGTAGCAGCGCGTGCGAGAGCCGGGGCAGCTGGTCATGTAGCAGCATCTCGGGTAGCAGCAGCAGGAGCTCAAGCAAGAGCCAAAGCTACTGCTCGTGCAGCAGCAGCGCGAGCAAGAGTAGACCAGTAGCAAGAGTAAGAGCAGCAGGACGAGCAAAAGCCAGAGCAAACCTGGCATGGGGCTGAGAGCAAGAGCAAGAGCAGCAGTGCGAGCAAGAGCCAGAGCAGACCAGGTAGGGGACTGAGAGCAAGAGCATAGCAGCAGCAGCTAGGGCTGCAAACGAGTCGAGTTGGAGCGAGTTGGAGCTAGCTCCACTCAACTCATGTTAAAATTCGAGCGAGCTCAAACTGAGTGAAGCTCAAGATCGAGCAGTAGAACATGACTTGTGCTCAGTTTGTAACGATCTCAAGCTAGTTTTGAGCTAAATAAAACAGTAAAAATTATAAATTTATGTTCATTATTCCAACTAGATAAGGACAAAACATGACACAACTTAGCACGACAATCTCGTCCTGCTCGGGAGAGCTCATCTTGTTCGCTTGGGAGAACTAGCAAGTAGATGGTGGTCTTGGTGGATGAAAAACAAGAAAACAGAATTGCATATGTTGAGAAATTTTGCCAAAAATAACATGATATTTAACACATAGTCGACCACGTACCATAATTAGGCATAAATCTTCTCTGCACTTAATTAAGCTTCCATGTTTGCTGGTAAATAAAATGGAGAAAATTCATGCACATCATATATGGTAATAAATTATCTTATTTCCATTAATATGTGGCATGATCATTTAACATAATGGTACTATGTCGGGCTATCGAGCTAAAGTCGAGCGAGCCAATATTGGCTCAAGATCAGCTCACTTCTCGGTCGAGCTACATAAAGTGTTCAAAGTCAGCTTGTTTCTTTTCGAGTCGATTTTGAGTCGAGCCAAAAGACGAGTCGACCTCGACCGGCTCGCGAGCCTTGAGCTTTTCTTGCAGCAGGGCCAGCGAGAGCCGGAGCAGCAGCAGCTCTGAGTGATGTGGACGTCGCCGCCTTGGGAATGACGCCATGGTGGAAGTGGTCGACGACGCTGCCATAGATGGAGCCGTGCCATGGCGGCTCGGGATGGAGCGTCGGCAGCACCGTGAGATCAAATCAAGAAGAAAATGCAGCGATTAGTGACCTCTTTGGTGGCACCGATTAGGCCTCGGCTTCATCCGAGGAATTGGTGATGGTCCTGCTCTTCCGGTGGTGCAAGTGAGGACGGTGTTGTGGAAATGGAGGTGGCGTGAAAGACGAGGCGAACGTCGGGGCAGCTCCTTGGAGGAGGAGAATGGGGTGGCTGAATTGGCGGGACGACGAGATCGATGATGGATCCTCATCCGGTGCTATGGATGAGGGATGTCGAGCTATTGCGGTGGACGATGTCGTTGGGGAAGAGGCTCCGGCTGGGTGGCGGACGGAGGAGGGTATGGGGCTTTGCGGGTTTTCGCGGCCTCGGTGTATGAATGGGGGGTGGAGGGGATGAGAGGGGGGGAACCATGCCTTAGGGACGCGCTTGTCCGAAATGTGGGGTAACTTACGAAAGTAGCCCCACTGATTTGAACTAGGTGGTTCTTTCGGTTCAGGGGTATAACGGGAATTTCGTGTGTCGGGATTTCGTAGGAGGTGGGTGTTTTCGCGTGCGTTGTAATTTTGGGAGAGCAAGGCGCAGGTTGAGATGGATGGAATTTTAGGAGCACAACGAGACAAAGAAATATCTTAAAATTTCGGGATAACAAGGCGCGGGTTGAAATTTCCGGACAAGCCTAACGTGTACTTGATAACCCACAAGTATAGGGAATCAGTTGTAGCATCTTTCGATAAGTAAAAGTGTTGAACCCAACGAGGAGCTAAAGGTAGAACAAATATTCCCTCAAGTTCTACCGACCACCGATACAACTCTACGCACGCTTAATGTTTGCTTTACCTAGAACAAGTATGAAACTAGAAGTACTTTGTAGTTGTGATAGGATAGGTTTGCAAGATAATAAAGAGCACATAAATAAAAACTAGCGGCTGTTTAGATAAAGACACAGCTAAGTTAGTTTTAGTAGAGAGCTTTTTGTGACCAGAAAGTTATCTGTCCATAGGCAATCGATAACTACACCGGTAATCATTATTGCAATTTTATATGAGGGAGAGGCATAAGCTAACATACTTTCTCTTCTTGGATCATATGCACTTATGGTTCGAACTCTAGCAAGCATCCGCAACTACTAAAGATCATTAAGGTAAAACCCAACCATAGCATTATAAGGTATCAAGTCCTCTTTACTCCCATATGCAAACAACCTACTTACTCGGGTCTGTGCTTCTGTCACTCACGCCACCCACCATAAGCAAATCATGAACATATTGCAAACCCTACAACAGGGATCCCTCATGCTTGCACAACATGGAGAGCACCATAGGACAACACCAATAATAAAACATGCAACTCATACCAATCACGATCATCAATTAACCCATAGTAAAAAACGGATCTACTCAAACATCATAGGATAGCCATACATCATTAGGAAATAACATATAGCTTTGAGCACCATGTTTAAGTAGAGATTACAGTGGGGAGAAGAGGTGTTACACCACTGCATAGAGGGGGAGAGAGTTGGTGATGATGGCGGTGAATTTGTTGGTGTATATCGCCGTCACGATGATGGCCCCGACAGCGTTCCGGTGCCACCGGGAGAGAGGGGGAGAGAGCCCCCTCCTTCTTCTTCTTCTTATTCTTCTTCTTACTTGACCTACCCCCTAGATGGTAGACGGGATTCCCCTCTGGTCCATGGCCTCCATGGTGGCGGAGGGGCAGGAGCCCCTCCGAGACTGGACCTCTCTCTTTGTTTCCTTCCGTTTCTACGTTCTCAGATTCTGGCCTTTCACCGTTTCTTAAATTCCTGGAGATCTGTAACTCCGATTAGGCTGAAATTTTAACATGATTTTTATCCGGATATTAGCTTTCTTGTGGCGAAAGAAGGGCACCAACCGCCTTACGGGGTGGCCACAAGGGCCCAGGATGTTCCCCTGCATTATGGCCCCCTCGGGCATCATCTCGAGTTGATTCCACTTCCCAAAATTCACATATATTCCAAAAAAATCTCCGTAAGTTTTTATCCCATTTGGACTCCGTTTAATATGGATTTTCTGCGAAACAAAAAACATGCAACAAACAGGAACTAGCATTGGGCATTGGATCGATATGTTAGTCCAAGAAAATCATATAAATTGTTGCCAAAAGTATATAAAAGTTGTAGAATATTGGCATAGAACAATAAAAAAATATAGATACGACGGAGACGTATCAGCATCCCCAAGCTTAATTCCTTCTCGTCCTCGAGTGGGTAAATGATAAAAAAAGATAATTTTTGATGTGGAATGCTACCTAGCATAATCTTGATCATATAATCTAATCATGGCATGAGAATTAAGACATGAGTGATTCAAAAGCAATAGTCTATCATTTGACACTAAGACAATAATACTTCAAGCATACTAATGAAGCAATCATGTCTTCTCAAAATAACTTGGCCAAAGAAAGTTATCCTTACAAAATCATATAGTCTGTCTATGCTCCATCTTCACCACATAAAGTCTTTCATCATGCACAACCCCGATGACAAGCCAAGCAATTAAACATATCGCAAAACTATTGCAAGGAATCAAACATATCATATTCAGTGATCTACAAGTTATGTAGGATTTTATGACTGACCATGTCAATGACCAATTCCCGTCAACTCTCTAAATAGATATAAGTGAAGCAAGAGAGTTTAATTATTTCTACAAAAGATATGCCCACGCTCTAACAAATATAAGTTAAGCAAAAGAGCATTCTACAAATGGCGGTCTTCTATGTGAAGAGAAACATGCAATCCAAACTTCAAATGATATAAGCGAAGCACATGAAGCATTCTATAAATCCATACTCAAAAGATATAAGTGAAGTGCAAAGAGCATTCTATAAATAAAGCAAGGACTATCTCATACGAGCATGGTGCATTACTAAAAAAGAAAGATAAAAAGCACACGACGCTCCAAGTGAAGTGCAAAGAGCATTCTATAAATAAACCAAGGACTATGTCATGTGAAGAATAAAAATATAGCTCAAAGTAAAATTACCGATGGTCGTTAGAAGAAAGAGGGGATGCCTTCCGGGGCATCCCCAAGCTTAGTTGCCTGGAAGTCCTTAAATATTACCTTGGGGTGCCTCAGGCATCCCCAAGCTGAGGCTCTTGCCACTCCTTATTCCTTCATCCATCGCGATCTCACCCAAAACATGAAAACTTCAATCCCACAAAACTTAACAAAACCCTCATGAGATCCGTTAGTATAATAAAACAAATCACTACTTTAAGTAATGTTGCAAACTCATTTGTATTTTGTTTTTGTATTGTAGCTACTGTATTATAACTTCTCTACGGCTTATACCACCGATAAAATTGATAGTTTCCTCAAAACTAGGAAAACAATGCATCAAAAACAGAATATGTCTTAAACAGGGCAGTCTGTAGTAATCTAAACATCTACCATACTTCTGTAACTCCAGAAATTCTGAAACATTGGGACAAAATAAAAAAATTCATAGAAGTACCATGCAAAATGTTTCAGAAACATTCGGCATTCCAGTAAAAAAAATGAAAATTCACGCACTATGGCCAAAGTTTTTTTCACTGCACAAACCAATGGGCATGAACAAAGTTCAAGGAGCTCCCCCCACTTCATGCTCGTCTTTCTTATTTTCACTTCTCTTTTTCAAAAAGTTTTAGGTTACCTACTTTATTTTTGTTTTTATACTTTATAAAAGCACTCAATAGAAATAAATGACTCTCTAAAACTTAAGGGTTGTCTCCCTGGCAGTGCTTTCTTTAAAGCCATTAAGCTAGGCATAAAGTGCTCAAGTAATGGATCCACCCGGATCCCATGGTATATCAAAGCCAATTTTAATTAACAATGATTTATGATTTAGTAGTGAGCACAAAGTAACATATATCAAGTAACGATGAAGTCTAACTCTATTCTTATGCATTGGCATGTCATAAAAGAACAATTCATGAACATCAAGTAAAAACCAATGCATAGTATGTAATCAAGGTTGTGCCCACCTCGGTGGCCTCCCGCACCCCCTCTTTACCCTATAAATTCCCAAATATTCCAAAAACCCTCAGGGTTAACCTAGATCAGAAGTTTCGCTGCCGCAGACCTTTGTAGCCACTGAAAACCTATCTAGATCTTGTTCTGGCACTCCACCGGAGGGGGAAATCATCACCACTGGCCATCTTCATCATCCCCGCGGCCACCATGATGAGGAGGGAGTAGTCCACCCTTGTGGCAGAGGGTTTCTACCAGTAGCTATGTGTTTAATCTCTCTCTCTCTCTCATGTTCTTAAGATGTCACGATCTTGATGTATCGCGGGTTTGTTAATATAGTCGGATCATATGGTTTTTCCCCTCTCCATCTTGTTGTGAATTGAGTTTTCCCTTTGAGATTTCCTTTTATCGGATTGAATACTTTATGGATTTGAGAGCACTTGATATATGTCTTGCATATGAATACTCGCGGTGACAATGCGGTATCGTATTGATTCACTTGATATATGTTTTGGCACTCAACTCGCGGATTCCTGAGGTGACATTGGGGTAATCTACACATAGGGGTTGATGCACGTTCTTGTCTTTGTTTCTTTGGTAGAAATCTTGGGGCACTCTTTGAGGTTCTTTGTGTTGGATTGAGTATTATGAATCTGAAATTATTTGGTGTTAGTACGAACTCTTGGATAGATCGATCAGAAAGAATAGCTTCGAGGTGGTTTTGCACCCTACAAATAATTTCTTCTTATGTTCTCCGCTAGATAGGAACTTTGGAGTGATTCTTCATCACACGTGAGGGGTGGTTATATGATCCAATTATATTAGCACTATTGAGATATTGCACTAGCGAAAGTACAGACCCTAGGCCTCATTTTCAAGCATTGAAATACCTTTTGTGCTTACTTTTGTTAGTTGCTACCTTGCTGTTTTTTATTGTTCTTATTGCAAAAATCAATATCTACTATCATTACTACACTTTTATCACCATCTCTTCCGAACTAGTGCACCTATACAAATTCCCATTGTATTTGGTGTGTTGGGGACACAAGAGACTCTTTATTATTTGCTTGCAGGGTTGTTTGAGAGAGACCATCTTCATCCTACACCTCCCACGGATTGATAAACCTTAGGTCATCCACTTGAGGGAAAATTGCTACCGTCCTACAGAACTCTGCGCTTGGAGGCCCAACACAAGTCTAAAAGAACAAGTTGTGTAGTAGACATCAGGGTGCAATAGCAATAATTTCATTCTTAACATAAGGAACTATAGCAAGTTCCTCTTCATAAGCATAATTTATATTGGCATCACGGCCACCAGCATGGCAAGCATCAAGTTCAAAAAGGGATATTTCAAACGAATCAAAGGGATCATAGCAATCATCCTTCAGTGAGCACGAAGGGGAATGATACGTCTCCAACGTATCTACTTTTCCTAATGCTTTTCCTTTTGTTTTTGACTCTAGTTTGCATGATTTGAATGAAACTAACCCAGGAGTGATGCTATTTTCAACAGAACTACCATGGTGTGGCTTTTGTGCACAAATAAAACTTCTCGGAATGGAACAAAACTTTGCATGGAATTTTTATATCAATAAAGAGAATTTCTGGGCCAAGATCCACCACAGGGGGCACTTGGGTGAGCACAACCCACCAGGGCGCGCCCCCTCCTGGCGTGCCCAGGTGGGTTGTCCCCACCTGGTGATCTCGCAAACCCTGAAACCAACGCTATAAAATCCTATTTTTCTAGAAAAAATCAAGGAGAAAGAATTATTACGATCCACAAGGCGGAACCGCCATCACCTCCCATTCTTCATCACGAGGCCAGATCTGGAGTTCATTTGGGGCTCTGGAGAGGGGGCTTCGTTCTTCGTCATCACCAGCCCTTCTACATCGCCAATTCCATGATGCTCCCCACCGGGAGTGAGTAATTCCTTCGTAGGGTCGCTGGTCGGTGAGGAGTTGGATGAGATTCATCATGTAATCTAGTTAGTTTTGTTAGGGCTTGATCCCTAGTATCCACTGTGCTCTGTGTAACGCTCACGATGCGGCTATATCTCCCACTTGTCGAGGCATGACTTAGAGGCATAACCGCATGGTGGTTTAGTCGCAAGTGGGGTAATCTTCACACAATCCCATGCATTGAATAAGAAAGGGACAAACAGTTGGCTCACAATCGCCAGTTCACACAAATCACAAGTTAAGCATACATCATATAGAGTACAATCAAGGTCTGACTATGGAACCCAAACAAAAGAAGAAAACCCCAAATGCTAGATCCCCGATCGTCCCAACTGGGCACCACTACTGATCAACCGGAAAAGTCACAAAACAACAATCAAGATCTTCATCGAGCTCCCACTTGAGCTCGGCGGCATCACCTGCACTGGTATCATCGACACTTGCAACTATTTGGAAGTATCTGTGAGTCGCGAGGACTCGCAATCTCACACCCGCGAGATCAAGACTATTTAAGCTTATGGGTAGGATAAGGTAGTGAGGTGGAGCTGCAGCAAACACTAAGCATATATGGTGGCTAACATACGCAAATAAGAGCGAGAAGAGAAGCAACGCAATGGTCGAGAAGCTAGAAGTTATCAAGAAGTGATCCTGAAACTACTTACGTTCAAGCATAACACAAGACCATGGTCACTTCCCAGACTCCGCCGAGAAGAGACCATCACGGCTAAACACGCGGTTGATGCATTTTAATTAAGTCAAGTGTCAAGTTCTCTACAACCAGATATTAACAAATTCCCATCTGCCACATAACCACGGGCACGGCTCTCGAAAGTTTATACCCTGCAGGGGTGTCCCAACTTAGCCCATCACAAGCTCTCACGGTCAACGAAGAATATTCCTTCTCCCGGTAAGACCCGACCAGTCTCGGAATCCCGGTTACAAGACATTTCGACAATGGTAAAACAAGATCAGAAAGACCACCCGACTGTGCCGACAAATCCCGATAGGAACTGCACATATCTCGTTCTCAGGGCACACCTGAATAATCTAAGCGTACGAGTACCAATATAACCCAAGTTGCCAAGGGATGGTCCCGCACGGTGCTCTAGTTTGGACCAACACTCAGAGGAGCACTGGCCCGGGGTTTAAAATAGAGATGACCCTTGACTCTGCAGAACCCAAGGGAAAAAGGCTCAGGTGGCAAATGTTAAAACCAAGGTTGGGTCTTGCTGGAGGAGTTTTATTCAAGGAGAACTGTCAAGGGGTTCCCATAACACCCAACCGCGCAAGGAACACAAAATCTAGGAACATCACACTGGTATGACGGAAACTAGGGCCGCAAGAGTGGAACAAAATACCATGCATAAGGTCAAGCCTTCAACCCTTTACCAAGTATATAGATGCATTAATTAAAATAAGAGATATTATGATATCCCAACATATCCATGTTCCCACATGGAACAAACTTCAGCTTCACCTACAACTAGCAACGCTATAAAAGGGACTGAGCAAAAGCGGTAAGATAGCCTAACAACGGTTTGCTAGGAAGGTGGGTTAGAGGCTTGACATGGCAGTATGGGAGGCATGATAAACAAGTGGTAGGTAGCGCGGCATACCGATAGAGCGAACAACTAGAAAGAAAAGATAGAAGTGATTTCGAGGGTATGGTCATCTTGCCTGAGATCCCGCAAGGAAGAAGAACGAGTCCATGAAGAAGACAAATGGACATAGTCGAACGAATCCTCACAACTCCGGAACGAAACCGAAGCTAACAAGAGAAGCAGCCCGGAAAGAAGCAAGCAACATAGTAAACACACAAGCATAAACATGGCATGATGCACAACCAAGTATGATGCATGTCCGGTTTAAAGAGGCATGGAAAAATGCACAAACAACACTACAAATTAAGTGGAGCTCAATATGCAACGAGTTGCATATTGATGAAACACCACATCAATTATTTAGTTCTCACCCGTTGAAGTACCCAACAATATTAAATGTTTTTAAACATGGCAAGAGGTGAAGCATAAATAAACTAACTATTTAAGCAAGTTTAAATGAGGCCGGAAACAACAACAACAACAACAACAACAACTTCGGAAAATCCCCACATGTTATTTAGCAATTTAAAGCAAACAACAGTTTTAACATTTTAAAAGTTGTTATCATGATGCGGATGACATTTGCAAGTTTTTTGCAATTTATATGAAAAAGTTGATATGAACATGATATGAAGCATTTGTTGACATGGCGGAAGGAAAAGGGGCCACGTCAACGAATCCAAAAATGATGCCAGAGCAACATATCGGTTCTGGTAGCTCATGGAGATAGTGGTGCAAAAGGAAGTGTGGAGGGAGCATGCAAAAGATGGTGGGGTGATTCCGGTGACCGGGTTCCCAAGAGTCGATGGCATGGAAGCGAGAGACACCACGGACACGATGCAGACAAAGGGTGCATCTCATACAACACAAGCAATCATTTTCGGACGGTCATCTCAGGGTTATACTTTCGAAGCATGCGTTTTCGAAGCGTATCGAGTTCGTCAAGGGAAGTAGTCGTTCACGACCGTCGTGGAAGTAGCGGTTCACGGAAGTCGTGGGAGTCGTGGTACATGTTCGGGAAGCGGTAGAGGTACCTGTCTTCGACAATGGTCATCATACACGTTCTGAGGTCGTTGGTAGAGATCCTCACGATCTCGACGACGATAGTGGAAGTAGTGGTACTATCGGTCCTCAATGGTAGTGGTACATGTTTCGAAGAGGAACTTGACGAATCCGAGTAACTTGGGGCCAACGGTAGTTGTTCACGTTCATAGTTGCATGAGTTTCTGTAGATGTTCGGGGTCACGACGAGGAACTTGACGCATCATTGAACTTGGCGTCCAAGGAATCCCGCGTAATCGTACACGAGTCGTAGTCGAACATGACGGTTCCGTTACACGGTTCTTCATAGACGGTAGTCATACACGGGTGTTCAGCCATGGTAGTTGTACACACTTCAGAGAGGAACTCGGCGTAACTAAGTACTGGGCGTTCCGGTGTGGTAGTCGTACTTGCGGTCTGGACGGTACAACATGAAGCAACACAAGGGCCTCGGGTGGACAACAGCAAGGAGGCGATGGTGGTGGTCGAACGAGGCAGGAGCAGCTCGGCACGTGTGCTGTGAGGAGGCCAGCGAAGCCATGGTGGTGATCGGAGGGTCGGAGGCTTTCAAGAGGTTGACACAGCCAACTCCTTCGGGTTGGAAGACAACGAAACAAGAGCACGACGACGCATGGGAAGAGCAGCTGCAGCAGGGCATCGGGGTCACACACGAGGTGGCCTTCGGGAGTGATGCAGGGGTGCAAGCACGCATGGAGAGGAGCCCTGTGATACGTCTCCGTCATATCTACTTTTCCAAACACTTTTGCCCTTGTTTTGGACTCTAACTTGTATGATTTGAATGGAACTAACCCGGACTGACGCTGTTTTCTGAAGAATTGCCATGATGTTGTTTTATGTGCAGAAAACAAATATTCTCGGAATGACGTGAAACTCCACGGAACATCTTAGAAAAAATAATAAAAAATTCCTGCCAATGATGAAGACCAGGGGGCCCACACCCTTCTCACGAGGGTGGGGGGCGCGCCCCCCCTAGGGTGCACCCCCTACCTCGTGGGCCCCCTGGATGCCCTCCGACGCCAACTCCAACTCTATATATTTGCTTTCGGAGAGAAAAAAATCAGAGAGAAGAAATCATCACGTTTTATGATACGGAGCCGCCGCCAAGCCCTAAAACCTCTCGGGAGGGCTGATCTGGAGTCCGTTCGGGGCTCCGAAGAGGGGGATTCGTCGCCATCGTCATCATCAACCATCCTCCATCACCAATTTCATGATGCTCACCATCGTGCGTGAGTAATTCCATCGTAGGCTTGCTGGACGGTGATGGGTTGGATGAGATTTATCATGTAATCGAGTTATTTTTGTTAGGGTTTGATCCCTAGTATCTACTATGTTCTGAGATTGATGTTGCTATGACTTTGCTATGCTTAATGCTTGTCACTAGGGCCCGAGTGTCATGATTTCAGATCTGAACCTATTATGTTTCCATGAATATATGTGAGTTCTTGATCCTATCTTGCTAGTCTATAGTCACATACTATGTGTTATGATCCAGCAACCCCGAAGTGACAATAATCGGGACCACTCCCGGTGATGACCATAGTTTGAGGAGTTCATGTATTCACTATGTGCTAATGCTTTGTTCCGGTTCTCTATTAAAAGGAGGCCTTAATATCCCTTAGTTTCCAATAGGACCCCGCTGCCACGGGAGGGTAGGACAAAAGATGTCATGCATGTTCTTTTCCATAAGCACGTATGACTATATACGGAATACATGCCTACATTACATTGATGAATTGGAGCTAGTTCTGTGTCACCCTATGTTATGACTGTTACATGATGAGCTGCATCCGGCATAATTATCCATCACTGATCCGGTGCCTACGAGTTTTCCATATACTGGTTCTCGCTTATTTACTTTCCCGCTGCTACTGTTACAATCACTACAAAATACCAAAAACATTACTTTTGCTGTCTTTACTTTTGTTGCCGCTACCACCACTATCATATTACTTTGCTACTAAACACTTTGCTGCAGATACTAAGTTTCCGGGTGTGGTTGAATTGACAACTCATCTGCTAATACTTGAGAATATTCTTTGGCTCCCCTTGTGTCGAATCAATAAATTTGGGTTGAATACTCTACCCTCGAAAGCTGTTGCGATCCCCTATACTTGTGGGTTATCAAGACAAATTTCTGGCGCCGTTGCCGGGGAGCATAGCTCTATTCTTTGAGTCACTTGGGATTTATATCTGCTGGACACTATGAAGAACTTGGGAGATCCAAAAACCAAGATCTATCCCTCAACTACGAGGGGAGATAAGGAACTGCCATCTAGCTCTGCACTTGATTCACCTTCTGTTATGAGTAAGTTTGCGACACCTACACCTGCTTCTGCTATTCGTTCTGATATGTCGCATGTTATTAATGATGCCACTTCTTCTATGCATGATACTTATGATGAAACTGCTTCTATGCCTGATACTACTGTGCCCCTTGGTGAATTTCTTGATGAACAAATTGCTAGGGCTAGAGAAAAAGAAATTATTGAATCTGAATACGATGATGATAGTGATGATGAAAATATGCCTGTTATTCCTGAGGGTTATCTTTTTGATATGGAATCTCCTGCCGCTATTTTAGCTTGCAAAGATAGATATGAGCTTAAGAGGTTATTAGTTAAATGGAACAAAGAATCACTTAGAGATAAAATGAAACCCGACCCTGCTTTTGCTACTTCACCTATTTGTGTTCCTGATAAGGATTATGAATTCTCTGTTGATCCTGATATAATTACTTTGGTCGAATCTGATCCGTTATATGGCTATGAATCTGAAACTGTTGTGGCACATCTTACTAAGTTAAATGATATAGCTGCCCTGTTCACTAATGATGAGAGATCGCGTTACTTCTATATACTCAAAATATTTCCGTTCTCATTAAAGGGTGATGCTAAGATATGGTTTAATTCTCTTGATCCTGGTTGTGTGCGTAGTCCCCAGGATATGATTTATTACTTCTCTGCTAAATATTTCCCTGCTCATAAGAAACAAGCTGCTTTGAGGGAAATATACAACTTCGTGCAAATTAAAGAAGAGAGTCTCCCACAAGCTTGGGGGAGGCTTCTCAAGTTACTTAATGCTTTGCCTGATAATCCTCTTAAGAAACCTGAAATACTTGATATCTTTTATAATGGACTAACCGATGCTTCCAGAGATTACCTGGATAGTTGTGCTGGTTCTCTTTTCAGGGAAAGAACACTGGATGAAGCTGAAATCCTATTGAATAATATGTTGACAAATGAAAATAATTGGACACCTCCTGAGCCAACTCCTACTCCAATTACTGAACCTATTCCTAAACCAACTCCGAAGAAGAGAGGTGTTCTATTTCTCAGTCCCGAAGATATGCAAGAGGCGAAGAAATCTATGAAAGAAAAAGGTATTAAAGCTGAAGATGTTAAGAATTCACCGCCTGTTGAAGAAACCTATGATCTCAATTCTTTATTTATTGAAGAACCTCCTGATCCCGATATCCCGACACAGGTAGTAAAGGTAAATTCTATCTATAGATATGATAAAGCTGAAGTCCCTCCTACTAAAATTGCTAGTCAGTGCTTGGATGAGTTTGATAACTTTATGTTTAAGCAAGACGACTTCAATGCTTATTTTGGTAGACAATTAAAAGAAAATGCTTATATGATTAGACGCTTGGGTGATTATATGGCTAATATTAAAGGTGAACTTAAACTTGTTAGCAAACATGCTTCTATGGTTACCACTCAAGTAGAACAAGTACTTAAGGATCAAAAAGAAGTGCTTGATGAAATGAATAGTAAGAAAAATGATTATGCTGTTAGAGTGGCTACTAGAACTGGTAGAATGACTCAGGAACCTTTGTATCCTGAAGGCCACCCTAAGAGAATCGAGCAAGATTCTCAAAGAAATAATATTGATGTTCCTAGTTCTTCTAAAAAGAAGAAGAAGAAAAATGATAGAACTGTGCAAACATCTAGTGAACCTATTGCTGAACCACCTGATAATCCAAATGATATTTCTATGTCTGATGCTGAAACACAATCTGGTAATGAACATGAACCTAATGAAAATATTAATGATGATGTTCATGATGATGCTCAACCTAGTAATGACAATGATGTAGAAGTTGAACCTGTTGTTGATCTTGATAACCCACAATCAAAAAATCAACGTTATGATAAAAGAGAATTTGTTGCTAGGAATCATGGTAAAGAAAGGGAACCTTGGGTTCAGAAACCCATCCCTTTTCCTCCGAAACCATCCAAGAAAAAGGATGATGAGGATTTTGAGCGATTTGCTGAAATGATTAGGCCTATCTTTTTGCGTATGAGATTAACTGATGTGCTCAAAACAAATCCTTATGC
The DNA here is from genome assembly GCF_003073215.2 of Triticum urartu. Lineage (NCBI taxonomy): Eukaryota > Viridiplantae > Streptophyta > Magnoliopsida > Poales > Poaceae > Triticum > Triticum urartu. The sequence goes on from NC_053025.1 coordinate 316,258,048, forward strand.
TAAATATATGAAGGATATCATTACTACTAAAAGAAAGATACCGGAAGCTGAAATTTCCACCATGCTTGCTAATTATACTTTTAAGGGTGGAATACCAAAGAAACTTGGAGACCCCTGAGTACCTACTATACCTTGCTCCATTAAAAGAAATTATATTAAAACTGCTTTATGTGATCTTGGAGCCGGCGTTAGTGTTATGCCACTCTCTTTATATCATAGACTTGACTTGAATAAGCTGACACCTACCGAAATATCTTCGCAAATGGCTGATAAATCAACTGCTATACCTATCGGTATTTGTGAGGATGTGCATGTTGTGGTTGCAAACATTACTATTTTAATGGACTTTGTTATTATTGATATTCCCGAGGATGATAATATGTCTATTATTCTTGGAAGACCTTTTCTTAATACTGCAGGGGCTGTTATTGATTGCAACAAAGGCAATGTCACTTTTCATGTTAATGGTAATGAGCATACGGTACACTTTCCGAGGAAACAACCTCAAGTTCATAGTATCAACTCTATTGGAAAAATTCCATCGATTATATTTGGAGGTTTTGAATTTCCTCTTCCTACTGTCAAGAAGAAATATGATATTCTTATTATTGGGGATGTGCATATCCCCATTGAGGTAACTTAGTGTTATTCGAAATTTCCCCGGTTTCATGATTATCGGAATGAGTTTGTTAACAAGACTTGATCAACCTTCGTAGTGGATTCTTTTTGATGAGCATGAGATGGATGAAACTAGAAGCACAAACTTCTGTACCCCACTTTTACTTTCTGTTAATTATATTAAATAAAGTAAAAATAGTATTTTTCTTTCTGTTTCCTGACTTATCCGTGCAACATAAAAATATCCCGAAAATAAAAGTCCTCAGAATGACATGCCAATTCAATATGATTTTTTGGGAATATTTGAGGATTTAGTGTGCAAAAATTACCGCGGGAGGAGCTGCCACCTGGCCACGAGGGTGGTGGGCGCACCCCTCCCTCAAGGGCGCGCCCCCTGCCTCGTGGGCCCACGGTGGCCCTCCTCCACTTATCCCAGCACCCATCTTCTTCCTCTGTCTCACACAAACCCGAAAAACCAACTCAAGCACGAGTTCCAGCTACTTTTGCTGTGATTTTCGATCTCCTAGCTCAAAGCACCTCTCGCAAAACTACTTGGGGAGATTGTTCCTTGGTATGTGACTCCTCCATTGGTCCAATTAGTTTTTGTTCTAGTGATTTATTCTTTGCAAATTTGTGCTGCATAGGTGACCATGTTCTTGAGCTTGCATGTCAAATTTATATGGTTCTAAGTAGTTCTAATGCTTGATATAGGCTCTAGGCACTTGTAGGAGTAGTTGCTATCAGTTTTATTAAAGTTGGTTCACTTTTGTTTGAAGTTACTAAAAATTTGAGAATTTTTTAGAGAAAAACAATATGCTTAGGAAGATGTTCCAAGGTGGTTCCTCTTAGAAGCAAGGACCCAGGATTGCTATGCGCGATGCTAACGAGGATCCACCAAGAGACGCTCCAGTACGGCCTTGCGAATGGCCGTCGGAAAATTTTATGGACCATGCGGGAACTAAAGAAGAATTCAAAGCATATTTGCGCAATGCCGGTCTCGAGGATTTTGAGGCTAACAAATGCCCCCAGTATCATGATCTCACAAGTTCATTTGTGAGGAGGTTTGTGTATTCGTCTTCACGTAATTCTCCTTCAGTCATGTTTGATCTCTATGAAAAATCTTATACCATGGACTTAGAGGATTTCACTTCTGCTTGCAAACTTTCATCATGGGGTAGTGTTAGGGATCCCCCTAAATCTGAATTTAGAAACTTTCTTGCTAGTATAACTATGGGGGAATCTAGAGATATAACGCAGGCTACCATAGGGAGCATTCACTTTCCTGCTATACATTATTTTGCTCTTTTCATCGGTAGATGCATAAATGCTAAGGATGAAGCATGTCACATGTGTGTCCCTGATCTTAGCATTCTTAGGAGTGCTATGTTAGGAGACCAATCTTATCATATGGGAGCCATTGTAGCTCGTAGGTTGCATCATAATAGACATAATGGAGATTTCTTTGGAGGAATTTATGCAACCCGCTTAGCTCATTTTCTTGAGATAGACATTCGTGAGGGTGATACGGAGTTGCCTCCTGCATATTTAGATTATGACTCTATGGCTTCACACCAGTTTGTCGAGAGGCCTGAATCACCTCTCTTATATCGTTTAATTTTTGATAAACGACATGTTTTCCGTATTACTCTCCCTGCTCCTGCCTTCTTTGATTAACAGACAAAAAAAAGATACGTTATTACCAGAGAGGAGGCAGAAGAGTACGAGAGGAGAGCGGAGGCAGCTCGACTCCATGCTGCAACTCAGCAGGCGATAACCGCTGCAAATCAGTATGATCCCAACTATTCTTCCACATCACAGTACGACCCCAACAACTTTTATTATGGATATCCGCCAGGCCAGCCGTGGCCATAGACCAACTTAGGCCAAAAGCCTAAGCTTGGGGGAGTACGTATTTCTCACTGACATTACATTTATGTTCACACACACTCATTGCTAGATGTCGGTGCTCATACATTTTCACTGTAATATCCATGCTAGTTTATTTTCTTTTTCCTGTTTTCTTCTTGTGTGTTTGTTAAACCTTAAGAAAAACAAAAAAAATTAGTAGTAGTTTATTTTTCTGCTGTAGTAGTAATAATTAAAAAGAAAACCCCAAAAAATTTCCCGTTCTTCTTTTGCTTGTTGGGAGCTTTCCCGTGTAAATAGTTTTATTTCTTTTCTTTGGGGTTCAGTAGGAGAAGACCATAATTAAATTGTTGAAGTGGCTCTTATATGAATTATTGTTTATTTAACCAAGAGCCCATATTGCTTTGTCTTCTCCTGTTTATTGAATGCTCCCAGATTCCAGCTTAGTCCAATGCACGTACACTCTTATTATTATTCACACCGTTCGGTCGTGCAAGTGTAAGGCAATTATGATGATATATGATGGGCTGACTGAGATGAGAAAAGCTGGTATGAACTCAACCTCTTTTGTTTTTGTAAATATGATGAGCCCCTCGTTGTTGATTCAGCTTATTATGAATAAACATGTTTGCAATGACAATTAGAGATCATAGTTGCTTGTGCCATGCTTGATTAGCTATGAGTTATAATGATTTACCTTCTGTGCCAACATGCTATTGAGATGGTTATGATGTGGTATGATGGGGTGGTATCCTCCTTTGAATGATTTAAGTGACTTGACTTGGCACATGTTCACGCATGTAGTTGAAACAAAATCAACATAGCCTTCACGATATTTATGTTAATGGTGGATTATATCCTACTCATGCCTGCATCCAATGTTTATTAATTTTAATGCATGTACATGGCTGTTGTCGCTCTCCAGTTGGTCGCTTCCCAGTCTTTTGCTAGCCTTCACTTGTACTAAGCGGGAATACTGCTTGTGCATCCAATCCCTTAAACCCCAAAGTTATTCCAGATGAGTCCACTATACCTTCTATATGTGGTATCTACATGTCGTTCCAAGTAATTTGTATGCGCCAAACTCTAAACCTTCAAATAAACATTCTGTTTTGTATGCTTGAATAGCTCATGTATCAACCAAGGTTGTCCTTATCTTCCGTGTTAGGCGGGTTATTCTCAAGAGGAGTGGACTCCGCTCCTCACTCATGAGATAAATGGCTGGTCACGGGGATGCCCAGCCCCATGCTTTATGCAAACTAAATCAAAATTAATTGCAAATAAAACTCCCCCCGAGACTCTTGTTAGTTGGAGGCACTCGTTGTTTCGAGCAAGCCATGGATTGATGCTTGTTGGTGGAGGGGGAGTATAAACTTTACCATTCTGTTTGGGAACCGCCTATAATGTGTGTAGCATGGAAGATATCGCCATGTCTTGGTTGTTATGTTGACAATGAAAGTATACCGCTCAAAACATTATTCACCTCTGTTTCAAAACCGAGCTCTGGCACCTCTACAAATCCCTGCGTCCCTCTGCGAAGGGCCTATCTATTTACTTTTATGCCGAGTCATCATCCTCTTATTAAAAAGCACAAGTTGGAGAGCACCGCTGTCATTTGCATTCATTACTATTAGTTTACATTGAGTATGACTTTATTGGATCTCTTTTACCATGAATTACAATGTCTAGTTAGTCCTTGATCTTTAAAGGTGCTCTGCATTTATGTTTTGCGGTCCCGGAAAGGGCTAGCGAGATACCATCTTGTTATAACATATTATGATTGTTTTGAGAAAGTGTTGTCATCCGAGATTTATTATTATGGCTTGCTAGTTGATTATGCTATTGATATGAGTAATTATGAGACCTGAGAATTATTTAAAATGTGGTTAGTTATGATCTATGCTGAAAACTTGAATGCTGGCTTGACATAGTTACAACAACAATAGCAAACAGAGTTTGTAAAAGTTTTTCTCTTTCTTTCAGTTTGTCAACCGAATTGCTTGAGGACAAGCAAGGGTTTAAGCTTGGGGATTTGATACGTCTCCGTCGTATCTACTTTTCCAAACACTTTTGCCCTTGTTTTGGACTCTAACTTGTATGATTTGAATGGAACTAACCCGGACTGACGCTATTTTCAGCAGAATTGCCATGATGTTGTTTTATGTGCAGAACACAAATATTCTCGGAATGACCTGAAACTCCACGAAACATCTTAGAAAAAATAATAATAAATCCTCGCCAAAGATGAAGACCAGGGGGCCCACACCATTCTCATGAGGGTGGGGTCGCCCCCCCTAGGGCGCGCCCCCCTACCTCGTGGGGCCCCTGGATGCCCTCCGACGCCAACTCCAACTCTATATATTTGCTTTCAGAGAGACAAAAATCAGAGAGAAGAAATCATCACGTTTTACGATACGGAGCCGCAGCCAAGCCCTAAAACCTCTCGGGAGGGCTGATCTGGAGTCCGTTCGGGGCTCTGGAGACGGGTATTCGTCGCCGTCGTCATCATCAACCATCCTCCATCACCAATTTCATGATGCTCACCGCCATGCGTGAGTAATTCCATCGTAGGCTTGCTAGATGGTGATGGGTTGGATGAGATTTATCATGTAATCGAGTTAGTTTTCTTAGGGTTTGATCCCTAGTATCCACTATGTTCTGAGATTGATGTTGCTATGACTTTGCTATGCTTAATGCTTGTCACTAGGGCCCGAGTGCCTTGATTTCAGATCTGAACCTATTATGTTTCCATGAATATATATGAGTTCTTGATCCTATCTTGCAAGTCTATAGTCACCTACTATGTGTTATGATCCGGCAACCCCGAAGTGACAATAATCGGGACCACTCCCGGTGATGACCATAGTTTGAGGAGTTCATGTATTCACTATGTGCTAATGCTTTGTTCCGGTTCTCTATTAAAAGGAGGCCTTAATATCCCTTAGTTTCCAATAGGACCCCGCTGCCACGGGAGGGTAGGACAAAAGATGTCATGCAAGTTCTTTTCCATAAGCATGTATGACTATAGACGGAATACATGCCTACATTACATTGATGAATTGGAGCTAGTTCTGTGTCACCCTATGTTATGACTGTTACATGATGAACCGCATCCGGCACAATTATCCATCACTGATCCGGTGCCTACGAGTTTTCCATATACTGGTTCTCGCTTATTTACTTTCCCGCTGCTACTGTTACAATCACTACAAAATACCAAAAACATTACTTTTGCTGTCTTTACTTTTGTTGCCGGTACCACCACTATCATATTACTTTGCTACAAAACACTTTGCTGCAGATACTAAGTTTCCATGTGTGGTTGAATTGACAACTCAGCTGCTAATACTTGAGAATATTCTTTGGCTCCCCTTGTGTTGAATCAATAAATTTGGGTTGAATACTCTACCCTCAAAAGCTGTTGCGATCCCCTATACTTGTGGGTTATCACCCTGCACGGTTGGAGGGGTCGCCAGCGCTGGGATCCGGGTAGCAGAGGTTGGGGACGAGGCCGGAGATGCGCGACACGGCTCCTCTGGCCCATGGCAGGGGGACATGGCAGGCAGACGGCGAAGAGCTTGGCAGCAGGGACGAAACGGAGGGAGGCCGGGCATCCACGAGCTCGGGCAGAAGAAGGTGGGTTAGGGAGGTCCTAGCTTGGGCGCCGATGAGAGGATGCCGGGCACTATGAGCAGGATCGAGCGAGAGCTTTCCTGGCAGCGCGAGGAGGGAGGCGAGGGAAGGGATCGAGAAGATGTGGATCGGGCAGGGGAGAGAGTTAGGTTAGAATTGGCGGGGGCTCCCGCTGGGCTTCAGGCTTAGAAGCCGGCTAGGCCTAGGTGGGCCGCGGGGATGGATTGGTCCTAGAGAGGCCGCGGGAAGGGCTGGCTGGCAGTTGCTATCACTCTCTCTCCTCTTCTTATAGTCTACTTTATTTTTCCAAAATAGAAAAATATCAAAGAAGAAATAGAGAAGAAATGAAGTGTTAGGGATAGAATTTGCGCGGGTGGTTAATTTTCCCGGACTCACAAAAATACGAGGAATTTGACAAAAAATGGCCTGAGGATTTTTAGAGGAAGTAAAATCCACACGCGTTGGATTTAACTCGGGAAGTTCGAATTTCGAAACCCATTCAAATGAACTCCAAATGGGTTTAAATTATAGGAGGTGACCCTACACAATATATGTGATTTATGGCCATATTTGGAACATTTATGGGTAAAGTAAAATTGCCACTCAATTTTACTAAAAGGCCCCAAAGGAAGAAGGGGAAGTTTAGCAGGATAAAAGGAAATTTGAAGAACGGTGCATATGTGTTGTGGGTGATTCCAAGCCAATCGAATGGTTTAATATAGCTCCCTAAATATTAGGAGGATATGTTATATAGGGAAATCACCATGTGAGTTCCCTCAATTTAAATAGATCAAAGATCTATGCATTTTATTTAAGTGAGTTTTAGTTGGTTTGAGAAAAAGATGGCATGATGACATGATGCAATGCAAAAGATGATTTAATGAAAGCAACAAACAAATGAAACACATGACAACAACGAAAAACATGGAAGCCATCTGGAGCGTCGGTCTCAGGGCGTCACAACACTCCACCACTACGAGAGGATCTCGTCCCGAGATCTAGGATGGCACCGAAGAGAAAACGGAAGAGGAAGAGAAGAGGTAAAACTAAGTTGCTTATTTGACAAATGAGGGAAACCAAAGAACCTTGCGAGGTTGAACAAATTGAAATAAAGAATACAACGAAGATGAACAAAGTTGAAAACACTCTGTTAGAAAATTGGAACAAGGAACCTTGTAGGTTGAAAGACATAAGTAAAGGGTTGCAATGGACAAGAAGTACATGCAAGCACTCCGGTAGAAACGAGATGTACAAGGAACAATAAAGATCAATTAGGACAACACTCCGATTGGAAATGGAAGGTAAGGAATATGAGCTTGGCAAAATGAAAGCACTTGTATGAGAGTCTGGTTAGAAGAGGAATGATAGACACAACACTCCGGTTAAAACAAGATAGAGAAGGAATAACAATGATATAGTTTGGGCAGCACTCCGATTGAAATGGAGGAATTATAAGGATGAACTTGGGAAGATTAGATGATACTTGATGAAATCAACAACACATTGCCTCCAGAACTACTGAAAGAATGGCACAATGGGTAAGAAAGATTTCAGACAGCACTCCGGTTAAATGGATAAGCACGAAAAGAACACGGTCCTGACAATTCGAGATGATGAGTGAAAAGAACAACATCACTATGCCTCCGGAAGAAATGAAAGAATGGAATGGAATGAACGGATGGAAACAAGATCTTGAGAGAGCACGCTTACAACAAATGCTAGAACGGAGTTTTTGGATTATCAACAACGAAAGGATAAGCTTGATGTGGGCTTATGGAACATATCTCAAGATTATGAGGTGACAACCTGCCACTAACGGAAACAAATATTGATTGAGATCAATGAAGAGATGAAAACTTATTTCACCGTGACGATAAATGAAGAACTTGGGTCATTTATAAGCACCATAAATAGCAACATTCCTTAGGGAAAGCTTTAGGTGAAATATAACCCAAGATATCTCCAACGAAGAGATTGATGGGTTGCAAGGATCTCATGAACGAATTGAAAATGATGGGTTTAAAATATGTCATTCTGGACAACTTGTGAATCATGGAACACGAAGGGAAATTGTCAAGAGTGGCATAACACCACCTCAAAAGATAAGAGAGAAAGAATTGCACTTCGGAATGCAAGATGAAGAATGGTTGAACTCCTCAAAACAAGACATGTGTTGAACACCATGTTTATTTTTGAGTAAAGCTTGGTGGATCATAACTTCAAAAGAAATCTTGAGGACAATTGAAGAATGAAAAGAACCCTTGACGAACCACCATGAAGAAAACTGTCGAAGAACTCTGGATAGATAAAAAGAAGGTCGCAAGGAAAAGAAGCTTGAAAAGAATAAGATGAATCCTTGCATTGATTAGATGGAGCTTCACGATGAGATAATCCAGATAACTTGGAACTCCGGAAAGAAAAGATGAACAACTTGGAACCGAGAATTTGATATCATGAACAAACTTCGGAAGAAGGAATTAATCACTTGGATGATACAAGAATAACAATTACATTATGTGTATCCTTCACCAATTTAAATTGATGACAAGCAACGGATTTGGCATACTACTTATTCTCGTAGAAAGGATTAAGATAGATATAGCGCAAACTTGAGAAGGACTTCAATGAACCACCGGTAGGATTTGGAAACAACTAATGAATTGATATGATAACGAAGGAAGATAAATCTTGAACGAACCACCGTAAGGATTGAAAATGAACGAAGATACTTGAGTGAATCAAGATGCAAGAGAACGAAGAGATCGCGAACTGATTAGAGAATACTTGAATGATGCACTGGTAATATTTGGAGAACAATGGCTGAAAGCTGAGAATGAATAATTATGAGATGATGGGCTCGGATGATCGAGAAAGGAACGGAACTCCTGAAATGCGTCAGGTGGGTGAAAAGAATTCTCACAATCGAAAACAATTATGAGAGGATGGCACCAAGCTAGAATCACGAATCTTTGAGAGAACAGATAAGATTCGGAGGAAAAACTCTTCTTCGGTCTTTAAAATCCGAGAATGACGATGAGAAACACCATCATGAATTGTTGAGGCACTCTGGAATGAAGAATGGAAAGGTTGAACCAACGAAGAAAAGGATTTGAGAGATCTTAGAGAAATACATATGACTGATGACAATTCATACTTATGTCATACTTTGAAAGGAATTCGAAAATAACTCCAGAAAATTAGAAGAGTCAGGTAAGATCCTGGGAAAAGACCTGTGGGTTAGGACCCACTCAAAAGAAACACCATTGAATGATTACTTGAAAGGGAGATTGCGCCGGTTGAATTAAATGACTTGAATGAGATAAGATCCTCAACAGAACTTGAGCGAATTGATAATGGAAACTTGAATCTTCTGAGATATCTTCAGCACTTCAGATGTGAATAGAGAGAGGTGAGCGATTAAGAGGTGCACCGGCATGGGAAAACATTTGAAACAAGAAAAAAGATTGTGATCCACACTGAAGGCTTGAATTTAGTCCACCGGAGAAGAAAAAGAATGAAGAATGATGAACTTGTAGAGCATCTTCATGAGAACCACGGGGTAAGAACATTGATGGAAAAGAATGGAGAGACTTCCCATCAATAAAAGGATACTCGATTAAGAAATCTGAATCCTTGAAGAAAAAGGGTGGGAGGGCGGGAAAACAAATGCAACTTGGAGCAGACGGAATGAAACAAACACCTTTGAGAAAAACATAGAATTTATCTTGCTGTAACATCCCAAATTTGCAATTTGGAATGTTATACACTAGATCATCATGCATAGCATATTTTCTTGCATTTTGGTCGATCCTAGAATTCGTTTAGATAGTTTTTCTTTTGTTTTTCTGCGCGCGAAACCGATTTAAAAAAAAGAGCAGCTCCTGCGCGCCAGGCCAGCCGGGCCAAGGCCCAGCCAGCCGCCACCGCCCCCAGCCCCTCGCGCGAAGCCGAGTCCCAGCAGGACTCTAGGCCGCCGCCCCTCCCTTGCCCCTTGGCCAAGTCACACACCCCCTCCTAGTATATATACTCATCCCCCCCTCTCTTTTCCTCCACCACCCAAGCCCGCCGCCCCTCTCCTCCTTGCGCCGCCGCCTTAAGCCGCCGCCGCCGCCCTAAGCCGCCGCCCGGAGCCCCGCCTCCCGAGGTAGCCGTGCCGCCTCTTCTTTTCCTCGGTTTGGTTTTTCTTCTAGAAAACCGTTCCGGTTCTTCTCTTTATTCTTCCGGTTTTTCTTCCGGCTTTGTTTCGGTTTTCTTCCGAAACCCTAGATCGGTTTTCATTCTTCTTTCAGACCGTTCGTCTCAACGAACGTGATCACCGATTTTTCCCGGTTAACGACGCCCGTTCGTTTAACCGTTCATCTCTTTCTTTTCGTCAGATTTATTCCACGATCGCGATCTCAGATCCGATCTTCGTTCTAATCTTTCTTCCCGCTCGTTTATCGGAATCAGGTGATTCAAGCGCCTGGAGTTTCGTCTCGAAACTTCCATTCCGTCTAATCAACTTGAACAAGCCTTTGCTACAGTAAAATTTGACCTAGTTTCAACTTGCTAGAACCGAGTTGTTTTCTTCCGCCGTTTGTTTTTCCGTCATCTGTTCGGTTCTTTCTTTCTTTGCAACCGGAGTTCTTAAGTTGAACTTTCTGGTTCGTTCTCTTGTTCGAGTTTTACCTGTGCATTAGATGAGTACTTATTGTGTGCTTGTTGTTTGTCTGCGATAGATCACCCGGATTGCGCCGCTTGTTACTTCGAAACCCTAGGTCTCGCGGATCATCAGCAAGGCACGTAACACTTTGATCATACCTTTTCTACAACCCATGTTTTATTGCATTAGATCAATCCTCTCACATTGCATGATTAGGATCTAATTAAATTGTGGGATGGGAAGTAGATGAGGTAGTACCTATCACCTGTATTATTATGAAACCTTTGGGAGTTACTTCTACGTTTGCTTATTATGCCATGCTATGCCAGTAGACGTGGATTGGGTGAGTGATATCCATGACAGATGTGATTTTGTTAATTTTAATGGTTTACTTAAGGTGGCAACTTAAATACACATCTGGGTGGATTGAGCCACCTGATGTCTATCGGGACTTGCCTGTTTTTATTTCGGACCGCCACCCAGGCTCAAAGGGATCATAAGATCATTCATGCTAGTAACTTCCGTGTGCAGCCACAAGCCATTATGGGCTCTGGCATAGTTGACTAAGTCGTGCAAACTCTTACAGGGTAGACTAGTAGATGTAGGGGAAAGTAGGTGTACCGGTCTATCCATCGTGAGGTGCTAGCGCTTCTGAAAGACTGTGTCTCGGTCATCCGTCTTCTCAAACACCATGTAGTGCGAGAAACCAAACGGAGGCGATCGAGTCTTGTGGGGAAAAGTGCGCAAACCTCTGCAGAGTGTAACAAACTAATCATGATTAGCCGTGTCCCCGGTTATGGACAACTTGAGTATCTAGTACTTGAATATCATGTGAATCTCATCACGTTACTTCTAATTAATGTTGTTGGGTTTTAATTGTTCACTTAATTGGGATCGGAATGCTGTCAACCATTCTCGATGTTTAACAACTACCATGATAGTTAAATAAATTTATTCCTTTGCAGTAGGGAAAAACTGGCTTTACGCAAAACTGTAACCATAGAGCTTTCCACCAGCCATATATGCATATAGTATAGCTGTTTCATTCCATTACTCTCTATGTGTTACATTGCCAGCATATTCCATGTGCTGACCCGTTTTCGGGCTGCAACTTTCATGTTGCAGACTTTTCAGACGACGAGTAAGGTGCTTTTAGGTCGTGGTTCTATACTCAGTGATGCCGTTGGAGTTAATGGATCCTTTTATCTTCCGAGTCTTCCGCTGTTATCGTTATTAGATGGCCTTAAGCCATATTTATTGTAATAAGTTCTCTTTGAGACAACGATGTAATAAGTGTGTGATTGCAACTCTGCTATAAATCCTTCGAAGTACTGTGTGGTGTCAGCATTACTGATCCAAGGATGACACCGGAGCACAGTAGACTTGATCCATTCGGGTCGGGTCGCTACAGAGATGGTATCAGAGCACACGCTGACTGTAGGACACGACCACTAAGTTAAAGCCATAGATCACCATTCTCTTCTCATTTTATAACTCCTCATCTTTTCTACCCTTTTAGGATGACAAACGCGAAGATTAAGTACGCTCAACCGGATGAAGGCACACCTTTTGGATTTCACTTGAAGGAAGTCACCAAGTACCTGAACATTGGATTACCAAGCTTCACGGGAACCTTCAACGCCACTCTGCCTGAAGAGGAGCGCTGGAAGATTCAACCTCAAGTTCCGGGAAGGTCATTCGCACCAATCACGAAGCCCATAGATAGTGTTTTCGATGCACCAACCTGGAGTCTGGGAAGGAGCGTGGCAGCTCATATCACCATGGGACGCATTGGAGAAGTTTATCAAGAAGACCTCAAGGACACTATCTACCAGATTTGCGGACGCCGAGACGAACAATGGGAGTTAGTCAGCACCAAGAAGGATAGATCCATTGCATCTTTCATCCAGGAGTTAAACCAGCACATTCGACGCCACGAGAACCAGATGTGCAATGATATGATAGAGTTGAAGAATGCAAAGGCAAGGATCATCGAGCTAGAAGGAGAACTGAAGTCTACACGCAAGGACTACATGGACGAGATCGTAGCTCTAGCGAACACCATGGCGATCTTAAGCAGGAGATTGAAGAACTCAAGAGGAAGTTAGCATCCAAGGAGGAAGACGAGTACGTCGCATGTCCGGACAACTACATCATCATCGACGACACCGATTCGGATCCAAGTGAACCCGACTTTGAAGACGAAGCTGGAGCAGATATCATGGAGTCTTCCACTGGTTCAAATTTCTAGATGACCACCAGATAGTAGTATTATTCCCCCATGTAAACACAATAGTTCGAGCACTTTTGCGATAGTTAGACCGTTTGTAAGCCCTTGTTTGATTGAATGAAGTGATTTTGTGTGCATTTGCTCATGTGCATTGGGGTGGTGTTTTTCTCTTTAGACCTCACTCTATTCCTAAATCTCATCTCTTCTAAACCCTCAGATGCCTCCGAGACGTGACAATGGATTCCCACCGGAGCTCACTCAGTTGATCCAGCAGCAGAATCAATTGATGCAGATGTTAGTCCAGAACCAGCACAACAACAACAACAACCCACCACCACCACCACCTGTTGACCACTTAGCCCATTTCCTTAGGCTGAATCCGCCGGTGTTTTCCAGTAGCACCGAGCCAATAGTAGCAGACGATTGGCTCCGCAAGATAGGAAGGGAGTTGACCACTGCAGGATGCACGGATGGTGAGAAAGTGAAGTTTGCCACTCACCAGCTTGACGGACCCGCGGCAGCATGGTGGGAGAATTTCACAGCCACTTACCCAGTTGACACTGTCACATGGGATCAGTTTCAGCAAGCTTTCCGCACTGCCCATGTTTCAGCAGGAGCTATGGCCATGAAGAAGCGTGAGTTTCGCAACTTACGCCAAGGAGGAAGGACAGTTGGCCAGTACGTTGACGATTTCAGCAAGTTAGCACGTTATGCCCCAGATGACGTTGCTACGGATGCAGCTAAGCAGGAGAAGTTTCTGGAAGGACTGAATGATGAACTAAGCATGCAGTTGATGGTAGAGAGTTTCAACAACTACCAGGAGTTGGTAGATCGTGCCATCATGATTGAAGGGAAGCAACAGCAGATTGTGAACCGCAAGAGGAAATATGGACAGGGGAAGTATAACTCTGGAGCCCAGCAGAAGCCCCGTTTTGCCCCTAAACCGGGATTTCAGTTTCAGCACACCCATGGAGGAGGTAGCTCGCACAACCATAATGGCCACAGGAATGGTAATGGGAATGGAGGAAGCAACGGCCAGAACCGGACCACCCCATCGACCCCAACCAAGAGAGACCTGAGTCAAGTCACCTGTTTCAAGTGTTCCAAGACCGGACATTATGCCAATGAATGTCCTGAAGGCCAGAATGGAAATGGCAATGGAAGCTCTGGGAAAAAGCCGAACCCTTTCAATAGGGGACAGGTGAACCACGTTAATGTGGAGGAGGTTGAAGATCAGCCCGATGCAGTAATCGGTAAGTTTTTGGTTAAGACATTTACCGCACTCGTTCTTTTTGATACTGGTGCATCGCATTCATACATATCAAGGGGATTTGTGGAAAAGTATAGCCTGCCCACTAGGATTCTTAAAACGCCTATGCTAGTAAGCTCGCCAGGAACAGAGTACATGGCCAGACAAGGATGTTTCCAAGTGCCATTAAGTATAGGAAGGCATGTTTTCCCAACGGATTTAATTATTCTAGAGTCCCAAGGTCTGGATGTGATTCTTGGTATGGATTGGTTGTCGATGTATGGAGGAAACATCGATTGCGCCAGTAAGACAATTTTGCTTAGCACACCAGAAGGAAGAAGGATCAAGTATGTATCCCGGCATGTGCCAAACAGGACACAAGTAAACTGCCTAACAGGAGTTGTGCAAGAGGAAGTACCAGTGGTGAAGGATTTTCCTGATGTATTTCCTGAGGAATTGCCAGACATGCCACCGGATAGAGACATTGAGTTTTTGATTGAGTTATTGCCAGGTACAGGCCCAATATCGAAGCGACCGTACTGGATGCCAGCCAAGGATTTGGTGGAAATTAAGAATCATATTAAGGAGTTATTGGATAAAGGTTACATTCGCCTAAGTTCTTCGCCTTGGGGATCACCCGTACTTCTAGTGGAAAAGAAGGATGGATCATTAAGGATGGTTGTTGATTATCGAGGATTGAATGAAGTAACCATCAAGAATAAGTACCCACTGCCAATGATTAATGATCTTCTTGATCGTTTGCAAGGAGCTAAAGTGTTTTCCAAGATCGATTTGCGATCAGGGTACCATCAATTGAAGATTCGAGAGCAGGACATACCTAAGACAGCATTCACCACAAGATATGGACTATATGAGTATACCGTTATGTCATTTGGATTGACTAACGCACCTGCCTATTTTATGAACCTGATGAACAAAGTGTTTATGGAGTTTTTGGATAAGTTCGTCGTAGTGTTCATTGATGACATCCTGGTTTATTCAAAGAATGAAGAGGAGCATAAGGAGCATTTGCGTTTGGTACTTGGAAAGCTCAGAGAACATCAGTTATATGCCAAATTCAGCAAATGTGAGTTTTGGTTGAAGGAAGTAGGATTCCTTGGACACGTTATATCTGGAGAAGGTATAGCAGTAGATCCCGCTAAAGTTGAAACCGTGACCAAGTGGGAAGCACCAACAACAGTTGGAGAGATCCGGAGTTTTCTTGGACTCGCGGGATACTACCGGAGATTCATTGAGAACTTTTCAAAGATTGCAAAGCCTATGACTGAATTGTTGAAGAAGGATACTAAGTTCAAATGGACTGAGGAGTGTGAGGCTAGTTTCCAGGAGTTGAAGAAACGCTTGGTTACCTCACCAGTATTGATTTTGCCAGATCAGACCAAGGATTATGAGGTGTATTGCGACGCTTCACGTCGAGGACTTGGAGCGGTGCTTATGCAGGAAGGGAGAGTTGTTTCGTATGCTTCACGGCAACTGAAGCCTCATGAGTTGAATTATGCCACGCATGATTTGGAGTTAGCAGCCATAGTGCATGCATTGAAGACGTGGAGACATTTCCTCATTGGAAATCATTGTGAGGTGTACACGGATCACAAGAGTTTGAAGTACATTTTCACTCAGAAGGAGTTGAACCTCCGACAAAGGAGATGGTTGGAGCTCATCAAGGATTATGACATGAGATTGCATTACCATCCCGGAAAAGCTAATGTAGTAGCTAATGCATTGAGCCGTAAGAGCCATGTCAATACTCTAATAACGAGGAAAATACCCAAGGAGTTAGCAGAAAACCTTCGTGAGCTATGTTTGGAAATAGTTCCGAGAGGCTATGTAGCAGCATTGGAGATTCAGTCAACATTGATGGATAAAATCAGAGAAGCTCAGAAATCTGACAAGGATATTGCTGCTATAAAAGAGAAATTGAGAGAAGGAAAAGCAAAGGGATTTCGTGAGGATGAGCACGATACCCTATGGTTTGAGGACCGTGTTTATGTGCCAAATGACCCGGAGATCAGGAAGTTGATTTTGCAAGAGGCACATGATTCACCGTATTCGATTCACCCAGGGAATACCAAGATGTATTTGGATTTGAAGGAAACATTCTGGTGGACCGGAATGAAGAAGGATATTGCAGCATATGTAGCAGTTTGTGACGTATGTCAGAGAGTAAAGGCAGAGCATCAGAAGCTAGCAGGATTTTTACAACCATTGCCGATACCCAAATGGAAGTGGGATAAGATAGGCATGGATTTTATCACAGGCTACCCAGGACAAAATCAGGCTATGACTCGATATGGGTAGTAGTTGATCATTTGACAAAGGTAGCACATTTCATTCCAGTTAAGACCACTTACACCAGTGCTAAGTTGGCAAAGATATACATGACTAGGATCATTTGTTTGCATGGAGTTCCGAGGAGTATCGTATCAGATAGAGGAACTCAATTTACCTCAAAATTTTGGAATCAGTTGCATGAAACTTTAGGAACCAGACTAGAGTTCAGCACAACTTTTCATCCGCAGACAGATGGACAGACCGAGAGAGTTAATCAGATTTTGGAAGATATGCTGAGAGCTTGTGCACTAGATTATGGATCTAGCTGGGATGATAACTTGCCGTATGCGGAGTTTTCTTATAACAAAAGTTACCAAACCAGTTTGAAGATGGCACCTTTCGAAGCTTTATACAGAAGGAGGTGCAGGACACCGTTGTCATGGGACGAAGTTGGAGACCGTCAATTCTTTGGACCAGATTTGATTAAGGAGTCTGAATGGAAAGTTAAGTTGATTCGCGATAGGCTCAAGGTAGCCCAGTCCAGGCAGAAGAGCTACGCAGATTCAAAACGCAAGGAGACAGTTTACGAAACTGGAGACAGAGTTTACCTTCGAGTATCCCCACTTTGAGGAGTTAAGCGCTTTGGAGTTAAGGGAAAGTTAGCACCGCGTTTCGTTGGACCATATAAGATCTTGCAACGTATGGGAGAAGTCGCTTATAAGTTGGAATTACCAGAGGGACTGTCAGGAGTTCATGATGTATTCCATGTTTCTCAGCTGAAGAAATGTAACGCTGAGATGGCGGAGGTACCGCTAAGAGATACAGTACCGCTTGAAGCGATTCAGTTGGAGGATGACTTAACATATGAGGAGAAGCCAGTCAAGATTCTCGATTATGCCAGCAGAGTTACCCGCAGCAAGGTTATCAAGTTTTGCAAAGTTCAGTGGAACCACCACTCAGAGGATGAAGCCACCTGGGAAAGAGAAGAAGATTTGCTCAAGGACCACCCTCACCTATTTTCTAGCCAACCCGAATCTCGAGGGCGAGATTCATTTTAAGGGGGTAGGTTTGTAAAATCCCAAATTTGCAATTTGGAATGTTATACACTAGATCATCATGCATAGCATATTTTCTTGCATTTTGGTCGATCCTAGAAATTTCACGCAACTCAAGGACCTTCGGAGAGAGTTGGAGATTTCGTTATTTTCATATTTGAGAGTTTTCTCAAATTTGAAAAGAGGATCATTTGATTTATTTCATCTTCAATTATTTTTCCAATATGAAAAAAAATGAGAGAGGGAATAATATGACTTTCCCAAAGTTAGGAAAAATGAAGATCTAATGAATAAATCAAATTTTGGTTTTGCCGGAGTTTTGTTTGCTTTTTATTTGGATAGGGAAAAATGCGCGTTTTCAAAAATTGCATTTTTGGCCCGGAGAAAAGTTCATTTTGTTCGACTCATTTTTAGGAGTCGGGGAAAATTTACTTTAGATTTTTCGGAGTTCGTTTAGATAGTTTTTCTTTTGTTTTTCTGCGCGCGAAACCGATTTTTTTTTAAAAAAAAAGAGCAGCTCCCGCGCGCCAGGCCAGCCGGGCCAAGGCCCAGCCAGCCGCCACCGCCCCCAGCCCCTCGCGCGAAGCCGAGTCCCAGCGGGACTCTAGGCCGCCGCCCCCTCCCTTGCCCCTTGGCCAAGTCACACCCCCCCTCCTAGTATATATACTCATCCCCCCCTCTCTTTTCCTCCACCACCCAAGCCCGCCGCCCCTCTCCTCCTTGCGCCGCCGCCGCCTTAAGCCGCCACCGCCGCCCTAAGCCGCCACCCGGAGCCCCGCCTCCCGAGGTAGCTGCGCCGCCTCTTCTTTTCCTCGGTTCGGTTTTTCTTCTAGAAAACCGTTCCGGTTCTTCTCTTTTTTCTTCCGGTTTTTCTTCCGGCTTTGTTTCGGTTTTCTTCCGAAACCCTAGATCGGTTTTCATTCTTCTTTCGGACCATTCGTCTCAACGAACGTGATCACCGATTTTTCCCGGTTAATGACGCCCGTTCGTTTAACCGTTCATCTCTTTCTTTTCGTCGGATTTATTCCGCGATCGCGATCTCAGATCCGATCTTCGTTCTAGTCTTTCTTCCCGCTCGTTTATCGGAATCAGGTGATTCAAGCGCCTGGAGTTTCGTCTCGAAACCGCCGTTCCGTCTAATCAACTTGAACAAGCCTTTGCTACAGTAAAATTTGACCTAGTTTCAACTTGCTAGAACCAAGTTGTTTTCTTCTGCCGTTTGTTTTTCCGTCGTCTGTTCGGTTCTTTCTTTCTTTGCAACCAGAGTTCTTAAGTTGAACTTTCTGGTTCGTTCTCTTGTTCGAGTTTTACCTGTGCATTAGATGAGTACTTATTGTGTGCTTGTTGTTTGTCTGCGATAGATCACCCGGATTGCGCCGCTTGTTACTTCAAAACCCTAGGTCTCGTGGATCATCAGCAAGGCAAGTAACACTTTGATCATACCTTTTCTACAACCCATGTTTTATTGCATTAGATCAATCCTGTCACATTGCATGATTAGGATCTAATTAAATTGTGGGATGGGAAGTAGATGAGGTAGTACCTATCACCTATATTATTATGAAACCTTTGGGAGTTACTTCTACATTTGCTTATTATGCCATGCTATGCCAGTAGACGTGGATTGGGTGAGTGATATCCATGACAGATGTGTTTTTGTTAATTTTAATGGTTTACTTAAGGTGGCAACTTAAATACACATCTGGGTGGATTGAGGCACTTGATGTCTATCGAGACTTGCCTGTTTTTATTTCAGACCGCCACCCAGGCTCAAAGGGATCATAAGATCATTCATGCTAGTAACTTCCGTGTGCAGCCACAAGCCATTATGGGCTCTGGCATAGTTGACTAAGTCGTGCGAACTCTTACAGGGTAGACTAGCAGATGTAGGGGAAAGTAGGTGTACCGGTCTATCCATCGTGAGGTGCTAGCGCTTCTGAAAGACTGTGTCTCGGTCATCTGTCTTCTCAAACACCATGTAGTGCGAGAAACCAAACGGAGGCGATCGAGTCTTGTGGGGAAAAGTGCGCAAACCTCTGCAGAGTGTAACAAACTAATCATGATTAGCCGTGTCCCCGGTTATGGACAACTTGAGTATCTAGTACTTGAATATCATGTGAATCTCATCACGTTACTTCTAATTAATGTTGTTGGGTTTTAATTGTTCACTTAATTGGGATCGGAATGCTGTCAACCATTCTCGATGTTTAACAACTACCATGATAGTTAAATAAATTTATTCCTTTGCAGTAGGGAAAAACTGGCTTTACACAAAACTGTAACCATAGAGCTTTCCACCAGCCATATATGCATATAGTATAGCTGTTTCATTCCATTACTCTCTATGTGTTACATTGCCAGCATATTCCGTGTGCTGACCCGTTTTTGGGCTGCAACTTTCATGTTGCAGACTTTTCAGACGACGAGTAAGGTGCTTTTAGGTCGTGGTTCTATACTCAGTGATGCCGTTGGAGTTAATGGATCCTTTTATCTTCCGAGTCTTCCGCTGTTATCGTTATTAGATGGCCTTAAGCCATATTTATTGTAATAAGTTCTCTTTGAGACAACGATGTAATAAGTGTGTGATTGCAACTCTGCTATAAATCCTTCGAAGTACTGTGTGGTGTCAGCATTACTGATCCAGGGATGACACCGGAGCACTGTAGACTTGATCCATTCGGGTCGGGTCGCTACACTTGCGGATGTTGAAAATGATCGGATCCACTTGAAGATAAGCACGTCGGTAGGAAAAGAATTGACATGACAATCTCGATGATCAAGAAGGATTAGTATTCACATAGAAATATGATAACACCGCTTAGGAAAGGTATGGAATCAACACTTGACATTGAAGCAACTCGAATACCACAAACCAAAACAAAACAAAGGATTGGCTTGGAAAATATGCTAGAACAAACATATGATAGACCCCATATTGTATCATGTGTCTGTTGGAAAGAATTCCTACAAGATACTTTAATTCCCACCTATAAACTCCTGAAACTTTCTGGTTATGCAATCAAGTGTTGGTGATACAGGGGAAGCATAATATCTCACCCAAACTAACAATTCCTACATCCAGTTGTATCCATCCTCCAACACATAACCAAGAAACCTTCGGAAATCATGTACCTCAAGCTTCGAAAAGCATTCATTATACGAGTTATGGCAATACTCCCGAACTCTCGCCCCAGTACTGGGTGGCATCAAGGTTATCTCACCAACAACTGCATAAAAGAGATTTTCGATGTCGGCGAACTCAGGTATTCCAGAACTACCACGATAAAATAGTGACGACAACACCTTGGAGCTCAACTCCCCAGGACACTGCCACAAGCCCTAATGTTAGGAGGCACCAAGAACAATGTTCTCGTCACAAAACTATCGAAACGATTCCAAGATACCCGTGTGACCCTAAAAAAATCGTGAAATTTGAGGAGAGGAGAGTCAAAACTTCTACGCCAGGAGGCCTCACTAGAGAGACGAAGGGACTGAGGAGTAAAAGAATCCTACTCTCCGATATATATAATCCTAAGACTCAAAACATTTTGTTCTAGACTCAACAACATCAGCGATTCGACCAAGCAGGGGGCTCCTAAGTCGGGGATGGCTCTGATTACCAACTTGTAACGCCCACGATGCGGCTATATCTCCCACGTGTCGAGGAACGACTTAGAGGCATAACCGCATGGTGGTTTAGTCGCAAGTGGGGTAATCTTCACACAATCCCATGTATTGAATAAGAAAGGGACAAACAGTTGGCTCACAATCGCCAGTTCACACAAATCACAAGTTAAGCATACATCATATAGAGTACAATCAAGGTCCGACTACGGAACCCAAATAAAAGAAGAAAACCCCAAATGCTAGATCCCCGATTGTCTCAACTGGGCACCACTACTGATCAACCGGAAAAGTCACAAAACAACAATCAAGATCTTCATCGAGCTCCCACTTGAGCTCGGCGGCATCACCTGCACTGGTATCATCGGCACTTGCAACTATTTGGAAGTATCTGTGAGTCACGAGGACTCGGCAATCTCACACCCGCGAGATCAAGACTATTTAAGCTTATGGGTAGGATAAGGTAGTGAGGTGGAGCTGCAGCAAACACTAAGCATATATGGTGGCTAACATACGCAAATAAGAGCGAGAAGAGAAGCAATGCAATGGTCGAGAAGCTAGAAGTGATCAACAAGTGATCCTGAAACTACTTACGTTCAAGCATAACACAAGACCGTGTTCACTTTCCGGACTCCGCCGAGAAGAGACCATCACGGCTACACACGCGGTTGATGCATTTTAATTAAGTCAAGTGTCATGTTCTCTACAACCGGATATTAATAAATTCCCATCTGCCACATAACCGCGGGCACGGCTCTCGAAAGTTTATACCCTGCAGGGGTGTCCCTACTTAGCCCATCACAAGCTCTCACAGTCAACGAAGGATACTCCTTCTCCCGGGAAGACCCGATCAGTCTCGGAATCCCGGTTACAAGACATTTCGATAATGGTAAAACAAGACCAGCAGGACCACCCGACTATGCCGACAAATCCTGATAGGAGCTGCACATATCTCGTTCTCAGGGCACACCGGATATGCTAAGTGTATGAGTACCAACATAACCCAAGTTGCCAAGGACGGTCCCGCACGGTGCTCTAGTTTGGACCAACACTCAGAGGAGCACTGGCCCGGGGTTTAAAATAAAGATGACCCTTGAGTCTGCAGAACCCAAGGGAAAAAGGCTTAGGTGGCAAATGTTAAAACCAAGGTTGGGTCTTGCTGGAGGAGTTTCATTCAAGGCGAACTGTCAAGGGGTTCCCATAACACCCAACCCCGCAAGGAACGCAAAATCAAGGAACATAACACCGGTATGATGGAAACTAGGGCGGCAAGAGTGGAACAAAACACCAGGCATAAAGCCGAGCATTCCACCCTTTACCAAGTATATAGATGCATTAATTAAAATAAGAGATATTATGATATCCCAACATATCGATGTTCCAACATGGAAGAAACTTCAGCTTCAGCTGCAACTAGCAACGCTATAAGAGGGGCTGAGCAAAAGCGGTAACATAGCCAAACAACGGTTTGCTAGGAAGGTGGGTTAGAGACTTGACATGGCAATATGGGAGGCATGATAGACAAGTGGTAGGTAGCGAGGCATGGCGATAGAACGAACAACTAGCAAGAAAAGATAGAAGTGATTTTGAGGGTATGGTCGTCTTGCCTGAGCTCCCGCAAGGAAGAAGAACGAGTCCATGAAGAAGATAAACGGACGTAGTCGAGCGAATCCTCACAACTCCGTAACGAAACCGAAGCTAATGAGAGAAGCAGCTCGGAAAGAAGCAAGCAATATAGTAAACACACAAGCATAAACATGGCAAGATGCACAACCAAGTATGATGCATGTCTGGTTTAAAGAGGCATGGCAAAATGCACAAACAACACTACAAATTAAGTGGAGCTCAATATGCAACGAGTTGCATATTGACGAAACACCACATCAATTATTTAGTTCTCTTCCGTTTAAGTACCCAACAATATTAAATGTTGTTAAACATGGCAAGAGTTAAAGCATAAATAAACTAACTATTTAAGCAAGTTTTAATGAGGCTGGAAACAACAACAACAACTTCGGAAAATCCCCACATGTTATTTAGCAATTTAAAGGACACAATAATTTTAACATTTTAAAAGTTGTTATCATGATGCGGATGACATTTGAAAGTTTTATGCAATTTCTATGAAAAAGTTAATATGAACATGATGTGAAGCATTTGTTGACATGGCGGAAGGAAAAGGGGCCACGTCAACGAATCCGAAAATGATGCCACAACAACATATCGGTTCCGGTAGCTCATGGAGATAGTGGTGCAAAAGGAAGTGTGGCGGGAGCATGCAAAAGATGGTGGGGTGATCCCGGTGACTGGGTTCCCACGAGTCGATGGCATGGAAGCGAGAGACACTACGGACACGGTGCAGACAAAGGGTGCGTCTCATACAACACAAGCAATCGTTCTCGGATGGTCGTCTCGGGGTTATACCTTTGAAGCATGCATTTTCGAAGTGTATTGAGTTCGTCAAGGGAAGTAGTCGTTCATGGCCGTCGTGGAAGTAGCGGTTCACGGAAGTCGTGGGAGTCATGGTACATGTTCGAGAAGCGGTAGAGGTACGGGTCTTCGAAAACGGTCGTTGTACACGTTCCGAGGTCGTTGGTAGAGGTTCTCACGATCTCGGCGATGGTAGTGGAAGTAGTGGTACTATCGGTCCTCAACGGTACTAGTACATGTTTCGAAGAGGAACTTGACAAATCCGAGTAACTTGGGGTCGACGGTAGTCGTTCACGTTCATAGTTGCATGAGTTTCCATATATGTTCGGGGTCACGGCGAGGAACTTGACGCATCGTTGAACTTGACGTCTTAGGAATCCCGCGTAGTCGTACACGAGTCGTAGTCGAACTTGACGGTTCCGTTACATGGTTCTTTGTAGATGGTAGACATACACGAGTCTTTAGCCACGGTAGTTGTACACACATTCAGAGAGGAACTCGGCATAACCAAGTACTTGGCGTTCCGGTGTGGTAGTCGTACTTGCGGTCTTGACGGTACAACATGAAGCAACACAAGGGCCTCGGGTGGACAATAGCAAGGAGGCGATGGTGGTGGTCGAATGAGGCAGGGGCAGCTCGGCACGTGCGCTCTGAGGAGGCCAGCAAAGCCATGGTGGTGACCGGAGGGTCAGAGGCGTTCAAGAGGTTGACGCAGCCAACTCCTTCGGGCTGGAACACAACGGAACAGGAGCACGACGACACACGGGAAGAGCAATTGCAGCAGGGTAATGGGGTCGCGCGTAGGGTGGCCTTCGGGAGTGATGCAGGGGTGCAGGCACGCATGGAGAGGAGCCCTACACGGTTGGAGGGGTCGCCGACGCTGGGATCCGGGCAGCAGACGTCGGGGACGAGGCCGGAGATGCGCGACGCGGCTCCTCTGGCCCATGGCAGGGAGCCATGGTGGGCAGACGGCGAAGGGCTTGGCAGCAGGGACGAAACGGAGGGAGACCATACATCCACGAGCTCGGGCAGAAGAAGGCGGGTCGGGGAGGTCCTGGCTTGGGCGCCGACGAGAGGATGCCGGGCGCTGTGAGCGGGATCGACCGAGAGCTCTCCTGGCGGCACGAGGAGGGAGACGAGGGAAGGGATCGAGAAGATGTGGGTCGGGCAGGGGAGAGGGTTAGGTTAGAACTGGTGGGTGCGCCGACTGGGCTTCAGGCTTAGAGGCCGGCTAGGCCTAGGTGGGCCGCGGGGATGGATTGGGCCTAGAGAGGCCGCGCGGAAGGGCCGGCTGGCAGCTGCTATCACTCTCTCTCCTCTTCTTGTAATCTACCTTATATTTCCAAAACAGAATAATATCAAACAAGAAAAGGAGAAGAAAGGAAGTGTTAGGGATAGAATTTGCGTGGGTGGTTAATTTCCCGGACTCACAAAAATACGAGGAATTTGACAAAAAATGGGCTGAGGATTTTTAGAGGAAGTAAAATCCACATGCATTGGAATTAACTCGGCAAGTTTGAATTTCGAAACCCGTTCAAATGAACTCCAAATGGGTTGAAACTAGAGGAGGTGGCCCTATACAATATATGTGATTTATGGGCATATTTGGAACATTTATGGGTAAAGTAAAATTGCCACTCAATTTTACTAAAAGGCCCCAAAGGAAGAAGGGGAAGTTGAGAAGGATAAAAGGAAATTTGAAGAACGGTGCATATGTGTTGTGGGTGATTCCAAGCCAATGGAATGGTTTAATATAGCTCCCTAAATATTAGGAGGATATGTTATAAAGAGAAACCACCATGTGAATTCCCTCAATTTAAATAGATCAAAGATCTATGCATTTTATTTAAGTGAGTTTTAGTTGGTTTGAGAAAAAGATGGCATGATGACATGATGCAATGCAAAAGATGACATGATGAAAGCAACAAAAAAACGGAACACATGACAACAACGAAAAACATGGAAGCCGTCTGGAGCGTCGGTCTCGGGGCGTCACACTCTGAGATTGATGTCGCTGTGACTTTGCCATGTTTAATGCTTGTCACTTTGGGCCTGGGTGCCATGATTTTATATCTAAACCGTTTATGTTATCATCATTATATCCATGTTCTAGATCCGATCTTGCAAGTTATAGTCACCTAGTACATGTTATGATCCGGCATTTGCGGAGTGACAATAGTCGGGACCACTCCCGGTGATGATCGTAGTTTGAGGAGTTCATGTATTCACTGTGTGTTAATGCTTTGTTCCGGTTCTATATTAAAAGGAGGCCTTAATATCCCGTAGTTTCTAATTGGACGCCGCTGCCACGGGAGGGTAGGACAAAAGATGTCATGAAAGTTCTTTCCATAAGCACATATGACTATTTATGGAATACATGCCTACATTATATTTATGAACTGGAGCTAGTGCCGTATCGCCCTAGGTTATAACTGTCTCATGATGAATATAATGCAATAAATTACCGATCCAATGCCTACAAATTTATCTTATATTGTTCTTGCTAAGTTACTACTGCTATGTTACTATTGCACTTGCTACAAAACTATTGCTACCACTGTTACCGTTACCATTGCTATTGTCACTTTTATAAAAACTACCATATTACTTTGCTACTGATCACGTTACTGCAGATAATTAATCTCCAGGTGTGGTTGAATTGACAACTCAGCTGCTAATACTTGCAAATATTCTTTGGCTCCCCGTGTGTCGAATCTATAAATTTGGGTTGAATACTCTACCCTCGAAAACTGCTGCGATCCCCTATACTTGTGGGTTATCAAGACCTTTTTCCGGCACCATTGCCGGGGAGCATAGCTACATTTGTTGAGTCACTTGGGATTATTATCAATTTATCACTATGAGGAATCTGAAGGATGCAAAGACTAAGATTTATCCCTCTAAGACGAGGGGAGGTGAGGAACTGCCACCCCGTTCTGCTTTAGATTCACCTTCTGTTATAAGTAAACTTGCAACACCACCACATCCTAATAATCCTGATATGTCGCAAGTTGTTGATGATGCTACTTCTGCTATGAATAATACTAATGATGATGCTAGTACCCTGCTTGATCATAATGATGTTCCACTTGGTGACTTTCTTGATGAACAAATTGCTAGAGTAATTCAACATGATGTTGCTGGATCTGGTGATGAGCTGGAATTTGAAACACCTGCTAGAACTAGCCTTCCTAGATAGGAATTGCCTAAGGTACCGGAAGGTTATGTTATGAATGAGGAGACAACTAGAGATATTCTTGCTTGTAAGGATAGAGATGATCTAGAGAAATTATTATGCAATTATATAGAAAAATCTCTGAATGCTAGAATGAAATATGATCCTAAGTTTGCTACTTCACCAATCTTTATTGATGATAAGGTTTATGAATTCTTTGTCGACTCAATTAAACATCCACTTATAAGGACATGCTTGCATGACCAAATTAAACATCCACTTACATAGGTGGCTACAACAAATTAAGAATGATTGCTTAATCCATGAATGAAATCTATGCTTAATTACTGAATTTTAGTTGCAAAAAATAGATAGTGCTAGTGATTTCTAGCTGCATATTTTGACAAATCACAGTGTTACAAGGATTGACAAATGGCAACGTTACTAGATCAACAAATGTAGATCTTTCCAGTTTGACAAATGGCAACCTACCCAATATGACAGATGCAAATCTTACCAAATTGTTTGTACATGGTTGCACATGGGTCATCCAAAACAACCGTTTGCGTTGAAGGGGTGCACAAATCCTATGCTACGGATTCTCCCTCGACTTAAGGGGGAAGACCATAGCTCTCACTTTGCACATGAGTGTTCTATCTAAAATGTTTGCGATCAAGAGCTGCAGAAATCCTGCTCGGCACATTTTCTCTTGGCTTCCTGGGGAAGCTATCGGTTTGCATACAGGTGTTCTAACTAAAATGTTTGCGATCAAGAGCTGCACAAATCTTGCTAGGCACATTTCCCTTGGCTTCCTAGGGAAATTGTTGGTTTTGCACATGGGTGTTCTAACTAAAACATTTGCGATGAGTGTTTTATGATTAAAAACCATATTAAACTATGGCTTGGGTGCCATTAATGTAGAGGAGGCAAGCAAGGCGAGCGGCCATGGAAGTCAAAGGGCTCGCTTCCCGGTGAGCCTGCGCGGCGTACAGCTCGCATGCTTCCCGATGAGCCTCCTCATTGGAGTATAGCTCGCACGCCTTCCGTTCAGTCAAGCACTCAAGCACCTGTCCACGAGGCACCTCCTAGCCATTAAAAGAGTGAGGCGTGGCGTCCCGTGAATGGTTAACAGAACGCACACAATTTAAATTATACAGAACATTTGAGATGTTACAGTGGCACTATTTGTTTCAAAATGTCTTTGTTGGCTGTCATTCGAGTGTGCGTTCTCTCAAAATGGACACGAAAAATACCACAGCATGTCGGGGCCATTCCATTATAGCATTCCAAGTTTCATGAATTTCAGACGAGTTTTGGATTTACTCGATTTAAAAACAAAGTATCTCAACATTTTGTCGACAATCAACAGTGCCCTGGTGTTTGAAATTCATTCCCATTTCTTGCATGGGACCTAAGCATGCCCTGAAGGAAACATATTTGATTTTTTAACCAATTTATATGCACTGGAGCTTGTGCATGTATTTCAAATTTGAATTATGCTCATGAAATGCCTAGAAAACCCAGTTAATGTATAAAAATGTCCAAATGAACCCCGAAAATTCCAAAAGTAAACAAAACACTCCTGTTGTTCTTTGTTGACACTAGAAATTTTTTAAAAGCAATAAGAGGCAACGGATATCGTTTCGTCCCCAAAGGTGGCACGTTCCCTACCGAAACTGTCACGCTTGTTGTGAGAAGCTAAGGTTTGTGAGAAGCTTATATCCAAACCTGCCCCAAATGGGACAAATTTTTTACCACAGCATGTTGATGCCGCTCCATGATAGCATGCCAAGTTTCATGAATTTTAGACGAGTTTTGGATTAACTAGAATTTAAAAACCAGGTATCTCAATGTTTTGCCGGCAATAAACAGTGCCCTGGTGTTTGACATTCATTCCCATTTCTTGCATGGGACCTAAGCATGCCCCGAAGGACACATATTTGATTTTTCGACCAATTTATATGCACTGGAGCTTGTGCATGTAGCTCAAATTTGAATTATGCACATGAAATGCCTAGAAAACCCAGTTAACGTATAAAAATGTCCAAACGAACCCCGAGAAATTCCAAAAGTAGACACAACACTCCTGTTGTTCTATGTTGACACTAGAAATTTTTTGAAAGCAATAAGAGGCAACAGATATCGTTTCGTCCCCAAAGGTGACACGTTCCCTACCGAAACCATCACGCTTGTTGTGAGAAGCTAAGGTTTGTGAGAAGCTTATACCTAAACCTGCCGCAAATGGGACAACATTTTTACCACGGCATGCTGATGCTGCTCCATGATAGCATGCCAAGTTTCATGAATTTTAGACGAGTTTTGCATTTACTAGAATTTAAAAACAGGGTATCTCAATGTTTGTGGATGAGTGACGGTGGCAGGGTGTTTGAAATTCATTCCCATTTCTTGCATGGGACCTAAGCATGCAACCAAGGACACATATTTGATTTTTCAACCAGTTTATATGCACTGGAGAATGTGCATGTAGTTCAAATTTGAATTGTACACATAAAATGCATGGAAAACCCAGTTAATGTATAAAAAATGTCCAAACGAACCCCAAAAAATTCCTAAATTGAACACAACTCTCCTGTTGTTCTATGTTGACACTCGAAATTTTTTGAAAGCAATAAGAGGCAATAGATATCGTTTCGTCCCCAAAGGTGGCACATTCCCTACCGAAACCATCACGCTTGTAGTGGGAAGCTCTGGTTTGTGAGAAGCTTATACCCAAACCTGCCCCAAATGGGACAATTTTTTTACGATGGCATGTTGATGCTGCTCCATGATAGCATGCCAAGTTTCATGAATTTCAGATGAGTTTTGGATTTACTAGAATTTAAAAACCAGGGATCTCAATGTTTGCGACCGAGTGATGGTGGCAGGGTGTTTGAAATGCATTCCCATTTCTTGCATGGACCTAAGCATGCAACCAAGGACACATACTTGATTTTTCAACCAGTTTATATGCACTGGAGAATATGCATGTAGTTAAATTTGAATTGTGCACATAAAAATGCCGGGGAAGCCCAGTTAGTGTATGAAAATGTCCAAATGAACCCCGAAAAATTCCAAAATTAAACACAACACTCTTGTTGTTCTATATTGACACTCAAAATTTTTTGAAAGCAATAAGATGCAACAAACATCATTTCATCCCCAAAGGTGGCACGTTCCCTACCGAAACCATCATGCTTGTTGTGAGAAGCTCTAGTTTGTGAGAAGCTTATACCCAAACCTGCGCCAAATGGGATGAATTTTTTACCATGGCATCTTAATGCCGCTCCATGATAGCATGCCAAGTTCCGTGAATTTCAAACGAGTTTTGGATTTACTAGAATTTAAAAACCAGGTATCTCAATGTTTGTGGCTGAGTGACGGTGGCAGGGTGTGTGACATTCATTCCCATTTCTTGCATGGGACCTAAGCATGCGACCAAGGACACATATTTGATTTTTCAACTCGTTTATATGCACCGGAGGATGTGCATGTAGTTCAAATTAGAATAATGCACCTGAAATGCCTACAAAGCCAAGTTAATGTATAAAAATGTCCAAACGAACCCTGAATAATTCCATTTTTTGACGACACACCTATAGTTGCATGTTCACTGCAGATAAAAGTTCTAGCAATTGAAAAAACCATCCTTTGTAGCTGTGACCCCATTACGTAATTCAAATCAAGACGATAAATCAAGTAGATCACACATAGTTTATTATCACCAACCGTGTGAGATGCATCACAAAATATCTTGGAGCACCGTCGGTGTATAGTACGCCTATGACTTACGCGAGAAGGTGCGCCGGCTATAGTCCACACCGGCGTGTTAAGCACACTAGCTCAATCCCCCAATATCCTTTCACTCTTCATTCATCGCCGTTGAGAGATGGGGACGTGGACCCACGTCGTGAGGGCAACTTCGGCGGCCCACTCCGCCAAGAGCGCGGCCGCAGTTGCCAGGCGTGTGCTAACAAGCTTCGTGAGGGTGACCGCAGTCTGCGTCCGGGCGGCCAAGGCAACCCAAACGTCCGCTGTTGCTTCTCAGGAGGCGGCAGCAACATGTTCCTCGAGGATAGCAACTGGCGAGAGCGGCACAACAGCTGTCCGTTCCGCAGCGGTGGCCTTAGCCCTGATGGAGGCCGCCCACTACCATGTTGAGGCCTTCCACACCAAGCTCATGGCAGTCACCACACAAATCAAACGAAGCTTCTCCGACAACGGTCGGCAACCCATGGCCGAAGAGTTGGAAATCGCCGAGAGAGTTCGAGCAGCCATCCGCTCCTGCACGGCATACCTTGCCACGACGGAGCCCGCCAGAGCCCAGATCGCGGCCGCCCACGCCCAGCTTGTGGCGGCCTATTCCAAAGATATGGCGGACGTGGATGGCGAGATGCTTGCCGATTATGGTGCAATTGATGCCATGGAGCCCCTTCCCTAGAAGATCGTCGGGCGTGAGCTGGACATGGAGGCGGCGGCGGAGATCGACGAGCACCAGCCGCAGTAGTACTCTTTGTTTTGTTTAATTAAGAGCACCGGTCTTTAATTTGTTAGAGTAATGTTTAGGTCATCTAGTTCTATTTAATTGCTGAACTTGCTCGATTAAGAAGTTAGTCTCCTTTGTGTACTAAAATTATGCAATGACGTGGATGACCACTGTAACCAGGGAAATTCGAACCAAAATTTTTGACGTTCGAACTCAACACACACGGGTTAAGCTATCTGAATCGTTTGTGATGTTCACATATCGTACACAGTTCTGAATAAGGGACCATATCTGATGACACTTTGCGCTCTAGTTTTTTAGCTGAAGCAATTCCAAATTTTTGGTTCCGTGGAAATATCTACCTCCCGCCCCCTCCCCTTACCAAAAGCCACATTTCCCCTGTTTTCTCCTTCCTTTCCTAGTTGAAACCTTCACTCCTTGTTTGCGGCGCCGCCTCCTCGCCGACGACCCTCCTCCACGCTGCTCGGCCTCGACTATCGAGGCAGGTAATCCACACCCGACCCCACCTCCTTCTCCTTCCACATCCCACATGCCACGACCGTCGGCGTGACACCTTCCACCAAATCACCGACCCTCCACAAAATAAGCGCCGCCCTAAGCCATGGTGCGCACAGTATAGCCAAGATCCCAAGGACCATTTGGCAGCGGAGATGCAAATCATGGCCGCACGCGCGTATGAGGTCGTGTTGGCTGCCATTCGTTTCGAACCCTAGATCTTGGAGGAGCACCTCGCCGTCGAGGCCACTGTCGACGCCTCGCGCACTGATGATGCGACGCGGTTTGCTGTTTGGTTCAATTCTGCAATACGATGTTCAATTGTTGTGGGTGCAATCTTTTATTGTATACAATGTGAGAAATAAATCTAATTTGGCTGTACTAAATGCATGAGAAACAAATACAATTGTTATATTTCCATGTTGTTAAGCATGCTTGGTTTGGTTAACTGTCTGATCTTCTATTAGGAGAATGTTATATTGTGCAATGTGGTGCTTAGTTAATGTTTGGTTCATTTGTTGTGGTGTTTAGTTAACTGTTTTGTTTGGTTCAATTCTACAATGCAATGTTCAATAGTTGTGGGTGCATTCTGTTATTGTATACCATGTGAGGAATAAATTGAATTTGGCTATAGTAAATACATGACAAAAAATACAATTGCTATATTTCCAAGTTGTTAAGCATGCTTGGTTTGGTTAACTGTCTGATCTTCTATTAGGAGTATGTTATATTGTGCAATGTGGTGCTCAGTTAATGTTTGGTTCATTTGTTGTGGTGTTTAGCTAACTGCTTGGTTCAATTCTACACTGCGATGTCCAATTGTCGTGGGTAGAATTTTGTATTGTTGTGCATGTGAGGAATAAATCGAATTTGGCTGCGCTTAATACATGAGAAACATATACAAGTGATATATTTCCTAGTTCTTAATCATGCTTGGTTTAGATAAATGGGTCTTTCATGTGGCTTGAATTAATCTGCAATGTGCTTATTTTTCATCAACATATTTTACTGATAGCATGCGAGCTCTTACTTAACCTGATGACTTACTACCTTATATGTGTTGCAGGGAAACAATGGGAAGCACTGAGATTTACAATCGAGGTTAGCACGTGCATGGTCCATTGTCTAATAGCACATTATTGGGCAATTGTAGGAACCATTCTAATATTTAGGTTTTTAACAATTTGGTCTTGCACATGTAGGTCCTGCTGTCAGAGGTTTTGACCCACTTTTCGACACTTTTTGCATATGGGGAAATGAGTTGTCCATGAATATCAGTCAAGTCAAGAAACTCAGAAAGATTGTTTGGATAAAGAGATTAGCGACAAAAAACAACAAGATCTTTGTCTGCACAATGAAGAAGACATCGGTTCACTACAAGATGGCACTAACTATTATACCTTGCCTTTTTTATTCCCTTACCCCATTTCCAATATAGAAAAGATATTTATGCACACCCTTGTTTTCAGGCCTTTCCAAAGCAGTTCACTGATGATTACCTCTCAAACCACCTGTATGGTCAGGAGGCGAGGAAGGTATTCATACAACACCCACGGTTCAATATTGAAGTGTTCCTGAAGAGGACGAAGGATGGACGGTCAATCATCCATAGGCACTGGCCTAAAGTTACAAAGACCTTCAACATCAATGAAGGCTCAATATTCTCCTTCTGCTTCAGTAGTTTTCCAGATGGGATACATATGTCTATGTACTGTCTATGATGCTAATTTTGAAAGGTTATAGATGTTGCATGTGAAACTTGGTCCTGCTGTAGTTGTGTAATGGGGTAGCTGAGTGCTGAAGCTATATGATGTTGTACTCTGATGTATTTCAATTATGAAAATGAAATATATTGTGTGCTTAATATGAAATCTCAACTAGATTAATAACTGGATTATTAATAGTCGGATAACTAGCCTGCTAATGGTGAATTAGCCTGCTAATTGTGTTCTGCTATTGCAAACGGTTGTTGAAAAAATACCATGGGCGATGACCTCAGGCAACGCACAAAGTTTCTAGGAATAAAACGTGTTGGATCAATGAACAATCACACACTTCTTTCTCTTGAAAACTGTTTGCATTAGGCCACCTTGCGCAAATGTTTACCACATAAAAACTATGTGTGATGGACAGCCTTTGCCACACAGTTTCTCCTACGGACCGTGTGTGATACATTCAATAACGCAAATGATTTAACGGGAAAAATTGTGTGTGATGTACCTGTGAACGGAATCGTTTTCCTTGGAGAGACTGTGTGGGATGTACATACGAACGGAAACGTTTAGCGGGGATTGACTATGTGGGATGTACTTACGACCAGAAACAATTTCGCCGTATAATTGTATTTTTAGCTCTATTGTACGTATTTCCGTATTTGAGCGCTCGTTGGTCGCACACCACCTCATTTTGCCGAGCATGTGTGCCAGGAGGGCATATTCCCGACGGTTTCTGGGTCGTGTGGGAAGGACCCCACTATCGCCCACACTCACTTGGCGACGGTTCCAAATGCCATCACGGAAAGGGGTTAAAACCGTTTGTTTAGCACCTCGTTGTACTAGTGACATCTTAGTAAGTTGAATGACATAGCCACCCTTTTTACTCATCATGAGAAGACTCGCTATTACTATATTCTTAAATTATTTCCGTTCTCATTAAAAGGTGATGTTAAATCTTGGTACAATACTCTTGCTCCTGGTTGTGTGCATAGTCCCCAGGATATAATTTATTACTTCTCTGAAAAATATTTCCCTGCTCATACGAAACAAGCTGCTTTATAGGAAATATTTAACTTTGTACAAATTAAAGAAGAGTGTCTCCCACAAGCTTGGGGGAGGCTTTGCCAATTACTTAATGCTTTGCCTGATCATCCTCTTAAGATAAATGAAATACTTGATATCTTCTATAATGGACTAACCGATGCTTTTAGGGATTTCCTAGATAGTTGTGCTGGTTGTGTTTTCAGGGAATGCACTGTTGGGCAAGCTGAAGAATTATTGAAAAACATATTGAAAATTATGATGATTGGACTCTTCTTGAACCACCGCCTAAAACCACTCCGAAGAAGAGGGGTATATTATATCTCAGTCTTGAAGATATGAAAGAGGCAAAGAAATCTATGAAGGAAAAGGTATCTATACAAAAAAAGACACTTCCGTGATGATACGTGTTTGTCACAGTAGGTCACTTCTTCTGTCATGTATGTACAACCATGACGATTTTATGACAGAATCAAGATAGTCATACATGTTCTGTCGTAGAAGTGCTCCACGACATTACCAAAATTATCATCACGGAAGTGTTCGCTTCCATGACGATAAATGCCGCATTATGGAAGTGCTTTCATCAAGGGTGACCGACACATGGAATCCACCGTAACGGGTCGCCGTTAAGCTATCGGGTCCGGTTTTGGATCCGATAACCCGCTAACAGCCACGACCAATGATGATTTTCCACGTGTAAAATTCTCATTGGTCGACGGAACCATGTGTCAGCTCCGCATCGGCACATGTGTCACTCATCTAATGGCCAAGACGCACCTATGATATATTGACACGTGGACCGGCCCAAAAGTGGCCCATAAAGATTAAATGAGCCGGCCCAACTAAAGGCCCACGATATTTCACCGACCATAATGGGCCGGTCCAGCTAAATGCCCACGAGATTTCGTTGACCATAACGGGCTGGCCCAGCTAAAGGCCCACACGATTTTGAGGACACTAATGGGCTGGCCCATTAACAGGCTGCCATGTTTTGGGCCAAATGCCGGCCCATATTTGATCCGGTCCATGATACGTCTCCGTCGTATCAATAATTTTTGATCGTTCCATGCCAATATTCTACAACTTTCATATACTTTTGGCAACTTTTTATACTATTTTTGGGACTAACATATTGATCCAGTGCCCAGTGCCAGTTCCTGTTTGTTGCATGTTTTTTGTTTCGCAGAATATCCATATCAAACGGAGTCCAAACGGGATAAAAACTGACAGAGATTTTTTTTGGAATATATATGATTTTTGGGAAGAAAAATCCACGCGAGACGGTGCCTGAGGTGGCCACGAGGCAGGGGGCGCGCCTGCCCCCCTGGGCGCGCCCCTGACCCTCGTGGGGCACCCGTAAGGCGGTTGATGCCCTTCTTTCGCTGCAAGAAAGCTAATATCCGGATAGAGATCTTGTTAAAATTTCAGCCCAATCGGAGTTACGGATCTCCGGGAATATAAGAAACGGTGAAAGGGAAGAATCTGAGAACGCAGAAACAGAGAGAGATAGAGAGACAGGTCCAATCTCGGAGGGGCTCTCGCCCCTCCCGTGCCATGGAGGCCATGGACCAGAGGGGAAACCCTTCTCCCATCTTGGGAGGAGGTCAAGGAAGAAGAAGAATGAGGGGGGCTCTCTCCGCCTCGCTTCCGGTGGCACCGGAGTGCCATCGGGGGCCATCATCATCACCGCGATCTACACCAGCACCTCCGCCATCTTCACCAACATCTCCATCACCTTCCCCCCTCTATCTACAGCGGTCCACTCTCCCGCAACCCGCTGTACCATCTACTTGAACATGGTTCTTTATGCTTCATATTTTTATCCAATGATGTGTTGCCATGCTATGATGTCTGAGTAGATTTTCATTGCCCTATCGGTGGTTGATGAATTGCTATGATTGATTTAATTTGCTTGTGGTTATGTTGCTGTCCTTTGGTGCCCATCATATGATTGCGCGCGTGGATCACACCCTAGGGTTAGTTGTATGTTGATAGGACTATGTATTGGAGGGCAAGAGTGACAGAAGCTTCAACCTAGCATAGAAATTGATGCATACGGGATTGAAGGGGGACCAATATATCTTAATGCTATGGTTGGGTTTTACCTTAATGAACATTAGTAGTTGCGGATGCTTGCTAATAGTTCCAATCATAAGTGCATAGAATTCCAAGTCAGGGACGACATGCTAGCAGTGGCCTCTCCCACATAATACTTGATATCGGTCTAGTAAAGTAGTCAATTGCTTAGGGGCAATTTCGCAACACCTACCACCACTTTTCCACACTCGCTATATTTACTTTATTGTTTCTTTATCTAAGCAGCCCCTACTTTTTATGTGCGTACTCTTTATTATCTTACAAACCTATCCAACAACACCTACAAAGTACTTCTAGTTTCATACTTGTTCTAGGTAAAGCGAATGTCAAGCATGCGTAGAGTTGTATCGGTGGTCGATAGAACTTGAGGGAATATTTGTTCTATCTTTAGCTCCTCGTTGGGTTCGACACTCTTACTTATCAAAAACTGGTGCGATCCCCTATACTTGTGGGTTATCAGTCCATTAACATGTAACATCCCAATTTTTCAATTTGGAATGTTATACAATAGATCATCTTTGCATATCATATTTTATTTGCATTTTGGTGTTGATCCTAGAAATTCTACGCAACTCAAGGACCCTCGGAGAGAGTTGGGGATTTCGTTATTTTCATATTTGAGTTTTCTCAAATTTTGAAAATAGGATCATTTGATTTTATTTATTTTTATCTTCAATTATTTCTATTATCAAAATATGAGAGAGGGAATAAAATGAATTTCCCAAAATAAAGAAATATTGAGGATTTAAATGATAAAATCAAAAAAGATTTTATTTTGGTTTTATTTGCTATTTTATTGAATTTAGGAAAAATGCGTGTTTTTCAAAATTGCATTTAGGCCCCAAGTAAATGTTCATCCTGTGCAGCTTGATTTTAGAAGCCGGGGAAAATTTATTTCGGGATTTTTGGAGTCCGTTTAGTATTCCTTTTCTTTGTTTTTCTGCGCATAATAATTTAAATAAAGGAGCGAACCGACTACGTGCCGGTTTCGGCCAGGACTCCCTGGTCGGGGCCTTTATATAGCGCGACCCCGGGGCCCGACCAGCCCAAAGTTGCCGCCGCTCCCAAACCCTAGCCCCAAGCCGCCCGCCACCCGCCGCCCAGCCGCCGCTGCCACCACTGCCACGCCGCCGCCGCCGACGAGGTCGATCTCGCTGCCGCCGGTTTTTTAGAAAACCGTTGGTTTTCGCCGGTTTTCGTTCGGTTTTTTTAGATCCGTTTTTAGATAGATGGTTTTTTTCTGGTTTAGTTTAATTAGCGAGCGTTCGCTCGTTTGTTCGTTTTAACGAACGCGTTCATCATTTAGATCCAGATAACGAATGTTCGTTCGTTAATCTGTTCGTCGTTTTTCTTTTTCTCGGATTTATTCCGCGATTTTTCTGATCGCGATTTCTAATCCGATTTTCGTTCTAGTATAACTTTTTGCTCGTTTATTTGAATCAGGCGATTCAAGCGCCTGGAGTTTCGTCTCGAAACCCTCTTTCTGTTTAACTAAATCAAACCAGTTTTTTCCTCTGTAAAATTTGACCTAGATCTAGATTAGTAAACGAAGCTTGTTTCTTTTGTCGTTTGTCTTTCGTTGCTTCGTTCGATTTGATTCTTTTTGCCAACCGAAGTTCTTAAGTTGAACTTTCTGGTTAGATCTCTTATTTGAGTTTTACCTGTGCATTAGTTGAGTACTTATTGTATACTTGTTTGTTTGCGATAGAGTATCCGGAGTGCGCCGCTTGCTACTTCGAATCGCTAGGTTTTGCGGATCATCAGCAAGGCAAGTAACACTTTGGTCATACTTCCTATTACCCAGTTTTTATTGCATTAGATCAACCCTCACACATTGCATGATTAGGATCTAATTAAATTGTGGGTTTGGGAAGTAGATGAGGTACTACCTATTACCTGTTATTATCAAACCTTTGGGAGTTACTTCTACGTTTTCTTATTATGCCATGCTATGCTAGTAGACGTGGATTGGGTGAGTGTATCCATGACAGATGTGAGTTTGTTAAATTAATGGTTTATCTAAGGTGGCAACTTAAATACACATCTGGGTGGATTGAGGCACCTGGGTATTCCAGCGATTGCCTGTTTTTCTTTATGGACCGCCACCCAGGCTCAAAGGGATCTTGAGATTATTCATACTAGAAACTTCTGTATGCAGCCACAAGCTACTATGGGCTCTAGCATAGTTGACTAAGTTATGCGAACTCTTACAGTGGTAGACTAGCAGATGTAGGGGAAAGTAGGTGTAACGGTCTACCCGATTGTAAGGTGCTAGCGCTTCTGAAAGACTATGTCTCGGTCATCCGTTTCTCAAACACCATGTAGTGCGAGAATCCCAACGGAGGAGATCGAGTCTTGTGGGGAAAAGTGCGCAAATATCTGCAGAGTGTATAAACTAATCATGGTTAGCCGTGTCCCCGGTTATGGACAACTTGAGTATCTAGTACTTGGATTATCATGTGAATCTCATCATGTTACTCTAATTAATTTGTTGGGTTTTTAATGGTGATGTTTAATTGGGATTGAGAGGGTATCTACACTCTCAATGCTTAACAACCACCATGATAGTTAAATAAAATGTATTCCTTTGCAGTAGGGAAAAATTGGCTTTATGCAAAACTGTAACCATAGAGCTTTCCACCAGCCAAATATGCATGTAGTATAGCCTTATTCCTTCATTGTTCTCTATGTGTTACCTTGCCAGCATATTCCATGTGCTGACCTGTTTCGGGCTGCAACGTTCATGTTGCAGACTTTTCAGACGACGAGTAAGGTGCCTTTAGGTCGTGGTTCTATACTCAGTGATGCCGTTGGAGTTGATGGACTCACTTATCTTCCAAGCCTTCCGCTGCTATCGTTATTAGATGGCCTTAAGCCATATTTATTGTAATAAGTTCTCTTTTGAGACACTCGATGTAATAAGTGTGTGATTGCTACTCTGTTATAAATCCTTCAAGTACTATGTGGTGTCAGCATTACTGATCCAGGGATGACACCAGAGCACACAGATTGGACCGTTTGAGGTCTGGTTGCTACAAGATGGTATCAGAACACATGCTGACTGTAGGACATGACCACTAAGCTAAAGCCCTAGATCACTACTCACTCTTCTCATTCTGACTCCTCATATTTTCTACTCTTTTAGGATGGCGGATGCTTGGAACAAGTTCACGCAACCGGATGAAGATACACCCTTTGGACGTCACTTGAAGGAAGTCACTAGATATCTGAACATAGGAGTACCAAGCTTCACCGGAACCTACAACGCCACTTTACCTGAATAGGAGCATTGGATGATTCAAGTTCAAGTTCCAGGAAGGACATTCATGCTAGTCACTGAGCCCATAGAGTTTTCCTTTGATGCACCAACCTGGAGTCTAGGAAAGAGCATGGCAGCACACATCGCCATGGGACGCATTGGAGAAGTTTGCCACAATGATCTCAAGGATACTATCTACCAGATTTGTGGGCGCCGAGATGAGCACTGGGAGATGATCAGCATCAGGAAGGATAGATCAATTGAAGCTTTTATCCAAGAGTTAAACCAGCACATTCGACGATAGGAGAACCAGATGTGCGCAGATATGATAGATCCGAAGAAGGCGAGGACAAGAATCACGGAACTGGAGGAAGAACTCAAGGCTACACGTGAAGATCGGAATATTTATGGGAGGCCCTACACCAGTAGAAGAAGACGAAGAACCCAAGGAGATTCACCTGGAAGACTACATCATCATCGACGACACCGACTCGGATCCAGATGATACCGGTGATGACTATTTTGATGAAGCAAGAGCAGATATCATGGAGTCTACAACCGAAGAATATTTCTAGTAGACCATCACAATAGTAGTAGAAGTCCACCATGTAAATATAGTAGTCTGAGCACTTTTGCGATAGTTAGATCGATTGTATGCCCTTGTTTGATTGAATGAAGTGAATTGTTTGCTTTTGCCTCATGTGCATATGGGTAGTGTTTTCTCTCTAGACCCCTCTCTATTCTTAAATCTCATCTTTTCTAAACCCTCAGATGCCTCCGAGACGTGACCCCGGATTTACCTTCCCACCGGAGCTCACTCAGTTGATCCAGCAGCAGAACACGTTGATGCAATTGCTAGTCCAGAATCAAAATCAGGGGAACAACAACAACAACAACCCACCACCACCTGTTGATCACTTAGCCCGTTTTCTTAGGCTGAGTCCGTCGGTGTTTTCCAGTAGCTCCGAGCCTATAGTAGCAGATGATTGGCTCCGCAAGACAGCTAGGGAGTTGACCACGGCAGGATGCACAGATGCGGAAAAAGTGAAGTTTGCCGCACATCAGCTTTGACAGACCCGCTACCTCATGGTGGGAGAATTTCACCGCCAATTTCCCTATCGACACTGTCACATGGGACCAGTTCCAGCAGGCTTTCCGTACTTCCATGTTTCAGCAGGAGCTATGGCCATGAAGAAGCATGAGTTTCGCAACTTGCGCCAAGGAGGACGGACAGTTGGCCAGTATGTGGAGGACTTTAGTAAGCTGCTGTTGGGGAACGTTGCAGAAAACAAAATTTTCCTACGGTTTCACCAAGATCCGTCTATGAGTTCATCTAGCAACGAGTGATCGGATTGCATCTACATACCTTTGTAGATCACTCGCGGAAGCGTTCAAAGAACGGGGATGAGGAAGTCGTACTCGACGTGATCCAAATCACCGGAGATCCTAGCGCCGAACGGACGGCACCTCCGTGTTCAACACACGTACGGTCAGCGTGACGTCTCCTCCTTCTTGATCCAGCAAGGGGGAAGGAGAGGTTGATGAAGATCCAGCAGCACGACGGCGTGGTGGTGGATGCAGGGCGTCACAGCAGCAGGGCTTCGCCGTATACTGCGAGAGAGAGAGGTGTAGCAGGGGAGAGGGAGGCGCCAAGACTCAAGGTATGGCTGCCCCCTCCCTCCCCCCCCCCCTTTATATAGGCTCCCCTAGGGGGGCGCCGGCCATAGGAGATGGGATCTCCTAGGGGGCGGTGGCCAAGGGTGGAGTAGCCCCCAAGGCAAGGTGGGGCGCCCCCCCACCCCTAGGGTTCCAACCCTAGGCGCATGGGGTGGGCCTAGGGGGGCGCACCAGCCCACTATGGGCTGGTTCCCCTCCCCACTTTGGCCCATGGGGCCCTCCGGGATGGGTGGCCCCACCCGGTGGACCCCCGGGACCCTTCCGGTGGTCCCGGTACAATACCGGTGACCCCGAAACTCTCCCGATGGCCGAAACTGCACTTCCTATATATACTTCTTCACCTTCGGACCATTCCGGAACTCCTCGTGACGTCTAGGATCTCATCCCAGACTCCGAACAACTTTCGGGTTAATGCATATTCATATCTCTACAACCCTAGCGTCACCCAACCTTAAGTGTGTAGACCCTACGGGTTCGGGAGACATGTAGACATGACCGAGACGGCTCTCCGGTCAATAACCAACAGCGGGATCTGGATACCCATGTTGGCTCCCACATGCTCCTCGATGATCTCATCAGATGAACCACGATGTCGAGGATTCAAGCAACCCCGTATTCAATTCCCTTTGTCAATCGGTACGTTACTTGCCCGAGATTCGATCGTCGGTATCCCAATACCTCGTTCAATCTCGTTACCGGCAAGTCACTTTACTCGTATCGTAATGCATGATCCCGTGACCAGACACTTGGTCACTTTGAGCTCATTAAGATGATGCATTACCGAGTGGGCCCAGAGATACCTCTCCGTCATACGAAGTGACAAATCCCAGTCTCGATTCGTGCCAACCCAACAGACACTTTCGGAGATACCTATAATGTCCCTTTATAGTCACCCAGTTACTTGTGACGTTTGGCACATCCAAAGCACCCCTACGGTATCCGGGAGTTACACGATCTCATGGTCTAAGGAAAAGATACTTGACATTGGAAAAACTCTAGCAAACGAACTATATGATCTTGTGCTATGTTTAGGATTGGGTCTTGTCCATCACATCATTCTCCTAATGATGTGATCTCGTTATCAATGACATCCAATGTCCATAGTCAGGAAACCATGACTATCTGTTGATCAACGAGCTAGTCAACTAGAGGCTTACTAGGGACATGTTGGTGTCTATGAATTCACACATGTATTACGATTTCCGGATAACACAATTATAGCATGAATAATAGACAATTATCATGAAAATGGAAATATAATAATAATGCTTTTATTATTGCCTCTAGGGCATATTTCCAACAGTCTCCCACTTGCACTAGAGTCAATAATCTAGTTACATTGTGATGAATCGAACACCCATGGAATTCTGGTGTTGATCATGTTTTGCTCTAGGGAGAGGTTTAGTCAACGGATCTGCTACATTCAGGTCCGTATGTACTTTACAAATATCTATGTCTCCATCTTGAACATTTTCACGAATGGAGTTGAAGCGACGCTTGATGTGCCTGGTCTTCTTGTGAAACCTGGGCTCCTTGGCAAGTGCAATAGCTCCAGTGTTGTAACAGAAGAGTTTGATCGGCCCCGACGCATTGGGTATGACTCCTAGGTCGGTGATGAACTCCTTCACCCAAATTGCTTCATGTGCTGCCTCCGAGGCTGCCATGTACTCCGCTTCACATGTAGATCCCGCCACGACGCTCTGCTTGCAACTGCACCAGCTTACTTCCCCACCATTCAAAATATACACGTATCCGGTTTGTGACTTAGAGTCATCCAGATCTGTGTCGAAGCTAGCATCGACGTAACCCTTTACGACGAGCTCTTCGTCACCTCCATAAACGAGAAACATGTCCTTAGTCCTTTTCTGGTACTTCAGGATATTCTTGACCGCTGTCCAGTGTTCCTTGCCGGGATTACTTGGTACCTTCCTACCAAACTTACGGCAAGGTTTACATCAGGTCTGGTACACATCATGGCATACATAACATACCCTATGGCTGAGGCATAGGGGATGACACTCATCTCTTCTATATCTTCTGCCGTGGTCACACATTGAGCTGAGCTCAATTTCACACCTTGCAACACAGGCAAGAACCCCTTCTTAGACTGATCGATATTGAACTTCTTCAATATCTTGATCTATCTCTATGAACTTCTTCAATATCTTGATCTATCTCTATGTGCTTTGTGAAAGACCTATGAGGCGTCTTGATCTATCTCTATAGATCTTGATGCCTAATATATAAGCAGCTTCTCCAAGGTCCTTCATTGAAAAACTCTTATTCAAGTAGGCCTTAATGCTGTCCAAAAGCTCTATATCATTTCCCATCAAAAGTATGTCATCTACATATAATATGAGAATGCTACAGAGCTCCCACTCACTTTCTTGTAAACGCAGGCTTCTCCATAAGTCTGCATAAACCCAAATGCTTTGATCATCTCATCAAAGCGAATGTTCCAACTCCGAGATGCTTGCACCAGCCCATAAATCGAGCGTTGGAGCTTGCACACCTTGTCAGCATTCTTAGGATCGACAAAACCTTCCGGCTGCATCATATACAGTTCTTCCTTAAGATAACCGTTAAGGAATGCCGTTTGACGTCCATTTGCCATATCTCATAATCATAGTATGCGGCAATTGCTAACATGATTTGGACGGACTTCAGCTTTGCTACGGGAGAGAATGTCTCATCGTAGTCAACCCCTTGAACTTGTCGATAACCCTTAGCGACAAGCCTAGCTTTATAGATGGTCACATTACCATCCGCGTCTGTCTTCTTCTTAAAGATCCATTTAGTTTCTATGGCTCGCCGATCATCGGGCAATTCAGTAAAAGTCCATACTTCGTTTTCATACATGGATCCTATCTCGGATTTCAAGGCTTCCAGCCATTTGTCGGAATCCGGGCCCGCCATCGCTTCTTCATAGTTCGAAGGTTCACCGTTGTCTAACAACATGATTTCCAAGACAGGGTTGCCGTACCACTCTGGTGCGGAACGTGTCCTTATGGACCTTCGAAGTTCAGTAGGAGCTTGATCAGAAGTATATTGATCATCATCATCATTAACTTCCTCTCTAATTGGTGCAGGCACCACAGGAACATTTCCCTGAGTTGCGCCACTTTCTGGTTCAAGAGGCAATACTTCATCAAGTTCTACTTTCCTCCCACTTACTTCTTTTGAGAGAAACTCTTTCTCTAGAAAGGATCCATTCTTGGCAA
Organism: Triticum urartu; assembly: GCF_003073215.2. Lineage (NCBI taxonomy): Eukaryota > Viridiplantae > Streptophyta > Magnoliopsida > Poales > Poaceae > Triticum > Triticum urartu. The sequence goes on from NC_053025.1 coordinate 316,302,874, forward strand.
CAAAGATCTTGCCTACGGATCTGAGGTAGAAGGTATACCCAATAGTTTCTTTAGGGTATCCTATGAAGACGCATTTTTCCGACTTGGGTTCGAGCTTTCCAGGTTGAAGTTTCTTGACATAAGCATCGCATCCCCAAACTTTTAGAAATGACAGCTTAGGATTCTTCCCAAACCATAATTCATACGGTGTCGTCTCAACGGATTTCGACGGAGCCCTATTTAAAGTGAATGCGGCAGTCTCTAAAGCATAGCCCCAAAATGACAGCGGTAAATCGGTAAGAGACATCATAGATCGCACCATATCTAATAGAGTGCGATTACGACGTTCGGACACACCATTATGCTGAGGTGTTCCAGGCGGCGTGAGTTGTGAAACTATTCCACATTTTCTTAAGTGTGTACCAAATTCATGACTCAAGTATTCTCCTCCACGATCTGGTCGCAAAAACTTGATCTTTCTATCACGTTGATTCTCAACCTCACTCTGAAATTCCTTGAACTTTTCAAAGGTTTCAGACTTGTGTTTCATTAAGTAGATATACCCTTATCTACTCAAGTCATCGGTGAGGGTGAGAACATAACGATAGCCACCACGAGCCTCAACACTCATTGGACCGCACACATCAGTATGTATGATTTCCAATAGGTTGGTTGCTCGCTCCATTGTTCCTGAGAATGGAGTCTTGGTCATCTTACCCATGAGGCATGGTTCGCACGTGTCAAATGATTCATAATCAAAAGACTCTAAAAGTCCATCTGTATGGAGCTTCTTCATGCGTTTGACACCTATGTGACCAAGGCGGCAGTGCCACAAGTATGTGGGACTATAATTATCAACCTTACATCTTTTGGCATTCACACTATGAATATGTGTAGCATTATGCTCGGGATTCATTAAGAATAAACCATTCACCATAGGAGCATGACCATAAAACATATCTCTCATATAAATAGAACAACCATTATTCTCGGATTTAAATGAGTAGCCATCTCGTATTAAACGAGATCCTGATACAATGTTCATGCTCAAACTTGGCACTAAATAACAATTATTGAGGTTCAAAACTAATCCCATAGGTAAATGTAGAGGTAGCATGCCGACGGCGATCACATCGACCTTGGTACCATTCCCGACGCGCATCGTCACCTCGTCCTTCGCCAATCTCCGCTTATTCCATAGCTCCTGCTTTGAGTTACAAATGTGAGCAACTGCACCGGTATCAAATACCCAGGAGCTACTACGAGTATTGGTAAGGTACACATCAATTACATGTATATCACATATACCTTTCGTTTTGCCGTCCTTCTTGTCTGCTAAGTATTTGGGGCAGTTCCGCTTCCAGTGACCACTTCCCTTGCAATAAAAACACTCAGTCTCGGGCTTGGGTCCATTCTTTGGCTTCTTCCCGGCAGCTTGCTTACCGGGCGCGGCAACTCCCTTGCCGTCCTTCTTGAAGTTCTTCTTACCCTTGCCTTTCTTGAACTTAGTGGTTTTATTCACCATCAACACTTGATGGTCCTTTTTGACTTCTACCTCTGCTGATTTCAGCATTGCAAATACTTCAGGAATGGTCTTTTCCATCCCCTGCATATTGAAGTTCATCACAAAGCTCTTGTAGCTTGGTGGAAGCGACTGGAGGATTCTGTCAATGACCGCGTCATCCGGGAGATTAACTCCCACCTGAGTCAAGCAGTTATGTAACCCAGACATAGTGAGTATGTGCTCACTGACAGAACTATTTTCCTCCATCTTACAGCTGAAGAACTTGTCGGAGACTTCATATCTCTCGACCCGGGCATGAGCTTGGAAAACCATTTTCAGCTCTTCGAACATCTAATATGCTCCATGTCGCTCAAAACGCTTTTGGAGCCCCGGTTCTAAGCTGTAAAGCATGCCGCACTGAACGAGGGAGTAATCATCAGCACATGTCTGCCAAGCGTTCATAACGTCTTGGTTCTGTGGGACGGGTGCGTCACCTAGCGGTGCTTGTAGAACATATTCTTTCTTGGCAGCTATGAGGATGATCCTCAGGTTCCGGACCCAGTCCGTATAGTTGCTGCCATCGTCTTTCAGCTTGGTTTTCTCTAGGAACGCGTTGAAGTTGAGGACAACGTTGGCCATTTGATCTACAAGACATTTTGTAAAGATTTTAGACTAAGTTCATGATAATTAAGTTCATCTAATCAAATTATATAATGAACTCCCACTTAGATAGACATCCCTCCAGTCATCTAAGTATAACATGATCCGAGTTAACTAGGCCATGTCCGATCATCACGTGAGACGGACTAGTCAACATCAGTGAACATCTTCATGTTGATCGTATCTTCTATACGACTCATGCTCGACCTTTCGGTCTTCTGTGTTCCGAGGCCATGTCTGTACATGCTAGGCTCGTCAAGTCAACCTCAGTGTTTGCATGTGTAAATCTGTCTTACACCCGTTGTATGTGAACGTTGGAATCTATCACACCCGATCATCACGTGGTGCTTCGAAACAACGAACTGTCGCAACGGTGCACAGTTAGGGGGAACACTTTCTTCAAATTATTATGAGGGATCATCTTATTTACTACCGTCGTTCTAAGTAAACAAGATGCAAAAACATGATAAACATCACATGCAATCAAATAATAATAGTGACATGATATGGCCAATATCACATAGCTCCTTTGATCTCCATCTTGGGGCTCCATGATCATCTTGTCACCGGCATGACACCATGATCTCCATCATCATGATCTCCATCATCATGATCTCCATCATCATGATCTCCATCATCGTGTTTCCATGAAGTTGCTCGCCAACTATTACTTCTACTACTATGGCTAACGCATTTACAAATAAAGTAAAGTAATTTACATGGCGTTTCTCAATGACACGCAGGTCATACAAAAAATAAAGACAACTCCTATGGCTCCTGCCGGTTGTCATACTCATCGACATGCAAGTCGTGATTCCTATTTCAAGAACATGATCGCATACATCACATATATATCATTCATCATTCATCACAACTTTGGCCATATCACATCACAAATCACTTGCTGCAAAAACAAGTTAGACGTCCTCTAATTGTTGTTGCAAGTTTTACGTGGCTGCAAAAGGGTTCTAGCAAGAACATTTTCTTACCTACGTAATAGCCACAACGTGATTTGTCAACTTCTATTTACCCTTCATAAGGACCCTTTTCATCGAATCCGCTCCAACTAAAGTGGGAGAGACAGACACCCGCTAGCCACCTTATGCAACTAGTGCATGTCAGTCGGTGGAACCAGTCTCACGTAAGCGTACGTGTAAGGTCGGTCCGGGCCGCTTCATCCCACAATACCGCTGAAGCAAGATAAGACTAGTAGCGGCAAGAAAGTTGACAACATCTACACCCACAACAAATTGTGTTCTACTCGTGCAAGGAGAACTACGCATAGACCTAGCTCTGATACCACTGTTGGGGAACGTTGTAGAAGACAAAATTTTCCTACGGTTTCACCAAGATCCATCTATGAGTTCATCTAGCAACGAGTGATCGGATTGCATCTACATACCTTTGTAGCTCACGCGCGGAAGCGTTCAAAGAACGGGGATGAGGAAGTCGTACTCGACATGATCCAAATCACCGGAGATCCTAGCGACGAACGGATGGCACCTCCATGTTCAACACACGTACAGTCAGCGTGACGTCTCCTCCTTCTTGATCCAGCAAGGGGGAAGGAGAGGTTGATGAAGATCCAACAGCACGACGGCGTGGTGGTGGATGCAGGGCGTCACAGCAGCAGGGCTTCGCCGTATACTACGAGAGAGAGAGAGAGAGAGGTGTAGCAGGGGAGAGGGAGGTGCCAAGACTCAAGGTATGGCTGCCCCCTCCCTCCCCCCTTTTATATAGGCTCCCCTAGGGGGGCGCCGGCCATAGGAGATGGGATCTCCTGGGGGGGCAGCCAAGGGTGGAGTAGCCCCCAAGCCAAGGTGGGGCGCCCCCCCACCCCTAGGGTTCTAACCCTAGGCGCATGGGGTGGGCCTAGGGGGGCGCACCAGCCCACTATGGGCTGGTTCCCCTCCCCACTTTGGCCCATGGGGCCCTCCGGGATGGGTGGCCCCACCCGGTGGACCCCTGGGACCCTTCCGGTGGTCCCGGTACAATACCGGTGACCCCGAAACTCTCCCGATGGCCGAAACTGCACTTCCTATATATAATTCTTCACCTCCGGACCATTCCGGAACTCCTCTTGACGTCCAGAATCTCATCCGGGACTCCGAACAACTTTAGGGTTACTGCATATTCATATCTCTACAACCCTAGCGTCACCGAACCTTAAGTGTGTAGACCCTACGGGTTCGGGAGACATGTAGACATGACCGAGACGGCTCTCCGGTCAATAACCAACAGCGGGATCTGTATACCCATGTTGGCTCCCACATGCTCCTCGATGATCTTATCGGATGAACCACGATGTCGAGGATTCAAGCAACCCCGTATTCAATTCCCTTTGTCAATCGGTACGTTACTTGCCCGAGATTCGATCATCGGTATCCCAATACCTCGTTCAATCTCGTTACCGGCAAGTCACTTTACTCGTACCGTAATGCATGATCCCGTGACCAGACACTTGGTCACTTTGAGCTCATTAAGATGATGCATTACCGAGTGGGCCCAGAGATACCTCTCCGTCATACGAAGTGACAAATCCCAGTCTCGATTCGTGCCAACCCAACAGACACTTTCGGAGATACCTATAATGTCCCTTTATAGTCACCCAGTTACTTGTGACGTTTGGCACATCCAAAGCACCCCTACGGTATCCGGGAGTTACACGATCTCATGGTCTAAGGAAAAGATACTTGACATTGGAAAAACTCTAGCAAACGAACTATATGATCTTGTGCTATGTTTAGGATTGGGTCTTGTCCATCACATCATTCTCCTAATGATGTGATCTCGTTATCAATGACATCCAATGTCCATAGTCAGGAAACCATGACTATCTGTTGATCAACGAGCTAGTCAACTAGAGGCTTACTAGGGACATGTTGGTGTCTATGAATTCACACATGTATTACGGTTTCCGGATAACACAATTATAGCATGAATAAAAGAAAATTATCATGAACAAGGAAATATAATAATAATGCTTTTATTATTGCCTCTAGGGCATATTTCCAACAGCTAGCACGTTATGCTCCAGATGACGTTGCTACGGATGCAGCTAAGCAGGAGAAGTTTCTGGAAGGACTGAATGATGAGTTGAGCATGTAGTTGATGGTAGCAGCCTTCAACAACTACCAGGAGTTGGTAGATCGTGCTCTTATGATTGAAGGGAAGCAGCAGCAGATTGAGAATCGCAAGAGGAAGTATGGACAAGGGAAGTACAATTCGGGAGCTCAGCAGAAGCCACATTTTTACCCCTAGACTGGGAGGACATTTTCAGCATACCCATGGAGGAGGTAGATCGCACAATCATAATGGCCCCATGAATGGTAATGGGAATAGGGGAAGCAACGGCTAGAACCGTACCAACCCATCAACCCCAGCCAAAAGAGACCTGAGCCAAGTCACTTGCTTTAAGTGCTAGAAGACCGAACATTATGCCAATGAATGTCCTGAATCTCAGAATGGGAATTGAAATGGAAGCTCTGGGAAGAAGCTGAACCCTTTCAATAGGGGACAGGTGAACCACGTTAACGTGGAGGAGGTTGAAGAGCAGCCGGATGCAGTAATCGGTAAGTTTTTGGTTAAGTCATTTACTGCAATCGTTCTTTTCGATACTGGTGCATCGCATTCATACATATCAAGGTGATTTGTGGATAAGTACAACCTGCGTACTAAGGTTCTTAGAACACCCATGTTAGTAAGCTCACCAGGAGCGGACTATATGGCTAGTAAGGGATGTTTTCAAGTGCCATTGAGTATAGGTAGGCATGTGTTTCCCTCGGATTTAATCATTTTAGAATCACAAGGTTTGCATGTAATTATGGGTATGGATTGGCTATCGATGTATGGAGGGAACATCGATTGCGCCAGTAAGTCAATTTTGCTTACCACCCCAGAAGGCAAAAGGATCAAGTATGTATCCTGGCATGTGCCTAAAAGGACTCAAGTAAATTCGTTAACAGGAGTTGTGCAGGAGGAAGTACCAGTAGTGAAGGATTTCCCTGATGTATTTCCAGAGGAGTTGCCAGGCATGCCACCGGATAGAGATATTGAGCTTCTAATTGAGATTTTGCCAGGCACGGGGCCAATATCTAAGAGGCCATATAGGATGCCCGCAAAGGATTTGGAAGAGATTAAGAAGAAGATTAAGGAGTTACTGGATAAAGGGTATATCCGCCCAAGTTCTTTGCCTTGGGGATCGCCAGTAATTCTAGTGGAGAAGAAGGATGGATCGTTAAGGATGGTTGTTGATTATCGAGGATTGAATGAAGTAACCATCAAGAACAAATACCCACTACCGATGATCAATGATCTATTTGATCTATTGCAACAAGCTAAAGTATTTTCCAAGATTGATCTGCAATCAGGATACCATCAGTTGAAGATTCGAGAACAAGATATACCTAAGGCGGCTTTTACCACCAGGTATGGGTTGTACAAGTATACCGTTATGTCATTTGGTCTGACTAACGCACCTGCATATTTTATGAATATGATGAACAAAGTATTTATGGAGTTTTTGGATAAGTTCGTCGTAGTGTTCATTGATGATATCCTGGTTTACTCGAAAAATGAAGAGGAGCATAAGGAGCATTTGTGTTTGGTACTTGGTAAACTCAGAGAACATCGGTTATATGCCAAGTTTAGCAAATGTGAATTTTGGTTGAAGGAAGTTGGATTTCTCAGACACGTTATATCCGGAGAAGATATAGCAGTAGATCCCACCAAGGTTGACACTATGACAAATTGGGAAGCGCCAACAACAGTTCGAGAGATCCGGAGTTTTCTTGGACTTGCAGGATACTACCAGAGATTCATTGAAAATTTCTCGAAGATTGCGAAGCCTATGACGGAGTTGATGAAGAAGGATACCAAGTTCATATGGACCGAGGAATGTGAGGCCAGTTTCCAGGAGTTGAAGAAACATTTGGTTACATCACCTGTGTTGATTTTGCCAAATCAGAACAAGGATTATGAGGTGTATTGCGACGCTTCACGTCGAGGACTTGGAGCAGTGCTTATGCAGGCAGGAAGAGTTGTTTCATATGCCTCACGACAACTTAAACCTCATGAGTTAAATTATGCCACGCATGATTTGGAGTTAGCAGCCGTAGTGCATGCATTGAAGACTTGGAGACACTTTCTCATTGGAAATCATTATGAGGTGTACACGGATCACAAGAGTTTGAAGTATATTTTCGCACAGAAGGAGTTGAATCTCAGGCAAAGGAGATGGTTGGGGCTCATCAAGGATTATGATATGAGATTGCAATATCACCCCGGAAAGGCTAACGTATTAGCCGACACGCTGAGCCGTAAAAGTCATGTCAACACCCTAATGACGGGAGATTTACCAAGGGAGTTAGCCGAAAATCTTCGTGAGCTATGTTTGGAGATAGTCCCAAGAGGCTATGTAGCAGTATTGGAGATTCAGTCTACTTTGATGGATAAGATCAGAGAAGCTTAAAGGACTGGCAAGGAGACTGCTTCTATTAAGGAGAAAATGAGCAAAGGAAAAGCTAAAGGATTTCGTGAGGATGAGCACGATGCCTTATGGTTTGAAGACCGTGTTTATGTGCCTAATGATTCGAAGATCAGGAAGTTGATTCTGCAACAGGCCCATGATTCACCATATTCGATTCACCTAGGAGATATCAAGATGTATTTGGATTCGAAGGATACTTTCTGGTGGACCGGAATGAAGAAGGATATTGCGGAGTATGTAGCAGTTTGTGATGTATGTCAGAGAGTAAAGGCAGAGCATCAGAAGCCAGCAAGATTGCTACAGCCATTGCCGATACCCAAATGGAAGTGGGATAAGTTAGGCATGGATTTTATTATAGGATTACCCAGAACTCGTTCAGGCTATGACTCGATATGGGTTGTAGTCGATCATTTGACAAAGGTAGCTCATTTCATTCCAGTGAAGACTACTTACACTAGTGACAAGTTGGCAAAAATATACATGACTAGGATCGTATGTCTGCATGGAGTTCCACGGAGCATTATATCAAATAGAGGAACCCAGTTTACCTCAAAGTTCTGGAATCAGTTGCATGAAACTTTGGGTACCAGGCTAGAGTTCAGTACAACTTTCCATCCGTAGACAGATGGACAGACCGAGAGAGTCAATCAGATTTTGGAGGATATGCTGAGAGCTTGTGCGCTAGATTATGGATCTAGTTGGGATGACAATTTGCCATACGTAGAGTTCTCTTATAACAACAATTATCAATCCAGTTTGAAGATGGCCCCTTTCGAAGCCTTGTATGGAAGGAGGTGCAGGACCCCATTGTCGTGGGATGAAGTTGGAGACCGCCAGTGTTTGGACCGGATCTGATTAAGGAGTCTGAACAGAAGGTGAAATTGATTCGCGATAGGCTCAAGGTAGCCCAGTCCAAGCAGAAGAGCTACGCAGATCCTATACGCAAGGAGACAGTTTACGAAGTCAGAGACCGAGTTTATCTTCGAGTATCTCCACTTCGGGGAGTTAAGCGCTTTGGCGTTAAGGGAAAGTTAGTGCCACATTTTGTAGGACCATACAAGGTTTTGGAGCGTATAGGAGAAGTAGCTTATAAGTTGGAATTACCCGAAGGATTGTCAGGAGTTCACGATGTGTTCCACATTTCACAATTGAAGAAGTGCCATGCGGAGATGCCTGATATACCGCTGAGAGATACAGTGTAGCTGGAAGAGATTCAGTTGGACAGTGATTTGACCTACGAGGAGAAACCAGTTAAGATTCTTGAGTATGCCAGCCGAGTCACCCGCAGCAAGGTTATCAAGTTTTGCAAAGTTCAGGGGGGCCACCACACGGAGGATGAAGCCACCTGGGAACGAGAGGAAGAATTGCTGAAGGACCACCCTCACCTATTTTCTAGCCAACCCGAATCTCGAGGGCGAGATTCATCTTAAGGGGGGTAGGTTTGCAACATCCCAAATTTTCAATTTGGAATGTTATACAATAGATCATATTTGCATATCATATTTTATTTGCATTTTGGGGTTGATCCTAGAAATTCTACGCAACTCAAGGACCCTCGGAGAGAGTTGGGGATTTCGTTATTTTCATATTTGAGTTTTCTCAAATTTTGAAAATAGGATCATTTGATATTATTTATTTTTATCTTCAATTATTTCTATTATCAAATATGAGAGAGGGAATAAAATGACTTTCCCAAAATAAATAAATATTGAATATTTAAATGATAAAATCAAATAAGATTTTATTTTGGTTTTATTTGCTATTTTATTGAATTTAGGAAAAATGCGCGTTTTTCAAATTTGCATTTAGGCCCCAAATAAATGTTCATCCTATGAGGCTTGATTTTAGAAGCCGGGGAAAATTTATTTTGGGATTTTTGGAGTCCGTTTATTATTCCTTTTGTTTGTTTTTCTACGCGTAATAATTTTTTTTTAAAAGGAGCGAACCGACTACGGGCCGGGGCCTTTATATAGCGCGACCCCGGGGCCCGACCAGCCCAAAGCCGCCGCCGCTCCCAAACCCTAGCGCCAAGCCACCCGCCGCCCAACCGCCGCCGCCACTGCCGCGCCACCGCCCGCCCCGCCGCCGCCGACGAGGTCGATCTCGCCGCCGCCGGTTTTTTTAGAAAACCGTTGGTTTTCGCCGGTTTTCGTTCAGTTTTTTTAGATCCGTTTTTTTAGATCGATCGGTTTTTTCTGGTTTAGTTTAATTAGCAAGTGTTCGCTCGTTTGTTCATTTTAACGAACACGTTCATCGTTCAGATCCAGATAACGAACATTCGTTCGTTAATCTGTTCGTCGTTTTTCTTTTTCTCGGAATTATTCCGCGATTTTTCCGATCGCGATTTCTAATCCGATTTTTGTTCTAGTATAACTTTTCGCTCGTTTATCGGAATCAGGCGATTCAATCGCCTGGAGTTTCGTCTCGAAACCCTCTTTCCGTTTAACCAACTCAAACTAGTTTTTGCCTCTGTAAAATTTGACATAGATCCATATTAGTAAATGAAGCTTGTTTCTTTTGCCGTTTTCTTTCTTTGCTTTGTTCGATTTGATTATTTTTGCCAACCGGAGTTCTTAAGTTGAACTTTCTAGTTAAATCTCTCATTTGAATTTTACCTGTGCATTAGTTGAGTACTTATTGTATGCTTATTTGTTTGCGATAGAGTACCCGAAGTGCGCCGCTTGCTACTTCGAATCGCTAGGTTTTGCGGATCATCAGCAAGGCAAGTAACACTTTGATCATACTTCCTATTACCCAGTTTTTATTGCATTAGATCAACCCTCACACATTGCATGGTTAGGATCTAATTAAATTGTGGGTTTGGGAAATAGATGAGGTAGTACCTATTACCTGTTATTATCAAACCTTTGGGAGTTACTTCTATGTTTTCTTATTATGCCATGCTATGCTAGTAGACATGGATTGGGTGAGTGTATCCATGACAGATGTGAGTTTGTTAAATTAATGGTTTATCTAAGGTGGCAACTTAAATACACATCTGGGTGGACTGAGGCACCTGGGTATTCCAGCGATTGCCTGTTTTTCTTTATGGACCGCCACCCAGGCTCAAAGGGATCATGAGATTATTCATACTAGAAATTTCCGTGTGCAGCCACAAGCTACTATGGACTCTAGCATAGTTGACTAACTTGTGCGAACTCTTACAGTGGTAGACTAGTAGATGTAGGGGAAAGTAGGTGTTACGGTTTACCCGATCATAAGGTGCTAGCGCTTCTGAAAGACTATGTCTCGGTCATACGTTTCTCAAACACCATGTAGTGCGAGAATCCCAACGGAGGAGATCGAGGCTTGTGGGGAAAAGTGCGCAAATCTCTGCAGAGTGTATAAACTAATCATGGTTAGTCGTGTCCCCGGTTATGGACAACTTGAATATCTAGTACTTGGATTATCATGTGAATCTCATCATGTTACTCTAATTAATTTATTGGGTTTTTAATGGTGATGCTTAATTGGGATTGAGAGGGTGTCTACACTCTCAATGTTTAACAACCACCATGATAGTTAAATAAAATGTATTCCTTTGTAGTAGGGAAAAATTGGCTTTACGCAAAACTGTAACCATAGAGCTTTCCACCAGCCAAATATGCATGTAGTATAGCCTTATTCCTTCATTGTTCTCTATGTGTTACCTTGCTAGCATATTCCATGTGCTGACCTGTTTCGGGCTACAACGTTCATGTTGCAGACTTTTGAGACGACGAGTAAGGTGCCTTTAGGTCGTGGTTCTATACTCAGTGATGCCGTTGGAGTTGACGGACTCACTTATCTTCCAAGCCTTCCGTTGTTATCGTTATTAGATGGCCTTAAGCCATATTTATTGTAATAAGTTCTCTTTTGAGACACTCGATGTAATAAGTGTGTGATTGCTACTCTGTTATAAATCCTTCAAGTACTGTGTGGTGTCAGCATTACTGATCCAGGGATGACACCGGAGCACAGAGATTGGACCGTTTGAGGTCTGGTCACTACATAACAGCCTGTCACGTTCTGGGCCCAATAAAGGCCCATATGAGATCCGGCCTGTTAAAATCCTATCACCTTCTCGGCCAAATTACGGCCCAGATCAGATCCGGCCCTTTAAGAGGCTTTGGGCTAAATTATGGCCCATATCAGATTCAGCTTGTCAACTGGACGCTATGCTTTTGGGCCCACTTGCTAAAGGCCCATTTAGTAATTCGGCCTGATATTAGTTTCGGCCTGTTAAAGGCTTGTTTAACATTTCGGCCCTATATATATTTCGTCCTGTTAAAAGCCTGTCATATAGTTGGGCCTAACTACGGTCTGATTTGCATTCGGCCTGCTCACAACCGTTAATCTGATCGGGCCAAACAAGGACCGAGACAATTTTGGCCTGTTAACTGCCCGTAGTGTGATTGGCACAATCATGGGCCGGGGTCTATTTCGGCCTGCAGCCGGCCCGTGAGCTGTTCGGCACGTTTCATGCCCAACCTACTTTTCAGCCTCCTAAAAGCCGATTGAGTTTTCTTGCGAAAATAGGGCTAGCAATTTACTCGGCCTATTAGAGGCCCAAATCTACTAGTGGGCTAGTTTACATTTAGGCCTGTTAATGGACCCATTATGTAGTGATTTGCATGACGGCCTGATTATGTACCATAATTTTACGGTTTGGCCGATTTACTGCGAAGACAGGATATTTATACAGTAAAATAACTGCAGCATCATGAATGAGAAAAAACCTAGACTATACAATAAAGAAATTACAGCATATTACATCCACTGGGCATCAAAGTTCGCCACTATGATAATAAAGCACAAGCAGACAACAGATTACATACACTAGGCATCAAAGATCGCCACCAGTGCAAATAAACACGCTGACAAAATAATATACAAAACCGACATCACTTCAATAGAGTTCAAGAAAGGTTAGCCCTTCTCAGGAGCCGCAGCGCAAGTAGCGGAGCAAGCTGATGAGACTGCGCTTGTTTGACACTTATATCCTCCTCACTCTGAAAGATAAACAAGCAGACAGATGGCAGGTTTTGCACATATAAGTATCAGTGCTGATAACTCATCACATTTCTTACTGACGAATAAAGTGACACAGTTTAAAATAGCATTATGACAGTATGGTATTGTTCAGGTTAAGACATGGCAGGAAATGACATTGTGAAGGAGTTGGCAGCTTCATATTTAAGACATTGCAGAATATGACATTTTGTTGTAGTGGGTAGGTTCACCACACCACTGGATTACGGATCAAGAACAGAAGCATACATGCAGTGCAAAAGAAGGTCACTTGCTCTGTATAGTTGAATTTACATGGTATGAAGTAGGAACTTGGTTGTACAACTGAAAACTTAAATTGAGAAGGACAAACTTTTGTTTATGAAGTACAAAATGAACTTTAAACATGCAATTTGATGCAAACACCAAAAATAAACAGTTGTTGCAGTCATGCCTAACCAAATATACACAACAAAGTTTGAAGGCTTGAGAAAGACAAACTTACATTATTGGTGAACACAGGCTCTATAAAGCCCTTCTCCATGCTGATGGGGGGGCAATTCAAGAAGTTTACCACCGAATCCTCTTCATAAGCATTGACTTTATTTTACATTTTGTTAAGAGTAAATATATATGTGATAATATAAGAAAAAATGGAGAATATTTAAGATAAGATGAAGAGTGATGCTACATAACCAAGTAGCTATAAATGTAGGTACAACAATACAGGCAAAAGGTACAGCCAAGAGCAATGCAGAGCTAAACTTCTTCAGGACCATCGGTGTTATCCAACCTTATGGTAAGAGTAAATATAGATCTGATGCATAGAAAATGGAGGGCAAAGGAAAATAAGCTGCAGAGTGATGGTACATGAACAACTACCTTTCAATATAAGTACACTGATAAAGGACATCAAGTACTTACAAGAATAATGCAGAGCTAAAAAATTTCATTGGCATTGGATATATTCTACACTAATGTAACCATTCATACATATCAGATAATTTGGAGCGAACAACTGATAAGCAAGCTATCATGCATACTGCTGTCACATAATGAACCAGGTATGAATGCAAGTACAGTGATACAGGACAACAGGTACTAACAAGAGCAAAGCAACGAGCAGCATATTTGCGATATCCAGTCGTTCTTTTCAAACCGGAATTCTTCTTCGAGCTGATTTCCTGCAAAAAAGATTCGTAAGGCACATGCGAAAAAGTAGAAGTTCAAATTGTCATGTGATATCATAGATAGTACCTCATCTTGGGAACGATACCAGTGCATAATAAGGTTTTTCCATTCAATGTCTTCTAAATTTAGCACAGGAGACTTCACCGGAAATTAGTTTATAGAATTGCCATCAAAGTGTGATTTCCTCAGGTAACACCGATACTGCTGCAATGCTTCCTTGAAAAGCGCAAGCAAGCTTTGCTCGTCATGACTATCTAGATTGACCCTCGCCTACTTGCAACAATGTAATGTAAATCATTGATGTGTTCAATCAGCATAAAACATGAAAATAATCACCATGAATAATAGCACTTACATGTAAGTGGGACAGGAAGATGTGAAAATGGTGTTTGTCTTCACTATAATCTTCCCATGATGGGAATATATGCACATAGTCCCTAACAACATTGAAAGCATTGGGAATAACCGGAATGGGGTTCCAATCTGCAGGAATTGGTCGTCTCTATAGTTGGGATAGGTCTTCTGCCGGTGGACTTGCTGTACTTTTTGCTGGAGTGGGATTTTTCTGTGGTACGGCTGGTGCTATGGCAACTGAAATCGGCATACCTTTTGCTGGAGTGCAGGTCCTGTGCGGTGGGGCTAGTCGTGTGACCAGTAAAGTATGGGTATGATACGTCTCCAATGTATATATAATTTTTTGATTGTTCCATGCTATTATATTATCTATTTTGGATGTTTATGGGCTTTATTATACACTTTTATATTACCTTTGGGACTAACCTATTAACCTAGAGCCCAGTGCCAGTTTCTATTTTTCCCTTGTTTCAGTGTTTCGCAGAAAAGGAATATCAAACGGAGTCCAAACGGAATGAAACCTTCGGGAGTGTGATTTTTGGAACGAACGTGATCTAGGAGACTTGGAGTTGAAGTCAAGGAAGCTTTGAGGTGGCCACGAGGCAGGGAGGCGCGCCTGCCCCCCAAGGCGCGCCCCCACCCTCATGGGCCCCTGACCGACTTCTTTCGCCTATATATATATATATATATCCATATACCCTAAAAACATCGAGGAGCAGAATAGATCGAGAGTTCCGCCGCCAGAAGCCTCTGTAGCCACCGAAAACCAATCTAGACCCTTCCGGCACCCTGCCGGAGGGGGGAATCCCTCTCTGGTGGCCATCTTCATCATCCCGGCACTATCCATGACGAGAAGGGAGTAGTTCACCCTCGGGGCTGAGGGTATGTACCAGTAGCTATGTGTTTGATCTCTCTCTCTCTCTCTCTCTCTCTCTCTCTCGTGTTCTTGAGGTGGTACAATCTTGATGTATCGCGAGCTTTGCTATTATAGTTGGATCTTATGATGTTTCTCCCCCTCTACTCTCTTGTGATGAATTGAGTTTTCCCTTTGAAGTTATCTTATCGGATTGAGTCTTTAAGGATTTGAGAACACTTGATGTATGTCTTGCACGTGCTTATCTGTGGTGACAATGGGATATCATGTCATCTACTTGATGTATGTTTTGGTGATCAACTTGCGAGTTCCGTGACCTTATGAACTTATGCATAGGGGTTGGCACACGTTTTCGTCTTGACTCTCCGGTAGAAACTTGGGGGCACTCTTTGAAGTTCTTTGTGTTGTTTGAATAGATGAATCTGAGATTGTGTGATGCATATCGTATAATCATACCCACGGATACTTGAGGTGACATTGGAGTATCTAGGTGACATTATGGTTTTGGTTGATTTGTGTCTTAAGGTGTTGTTCTAGTACGAACTCTATGATAGATTGAACGGAAAGAATAGCTTCATGTTATTTTACTATGGACTCTTGAATAGATCGATCAGAAAGGATAACTTTGAGGTGGTTTTGTACCCTACCATAATCTCTTCATTTGTCCTCCGCTATTAGTGACTTTGGAGTGACTCTTTGTTGCATGTTCAGGGATAGTTATATGATCCAATTATGTTATTATTGTTGAGAGGACTTGCACTAGTGAAAGTATGAACCCTAGGCCTTGTTTCAACACATTGCAATACCGTTTACGCTCACTTCTATCATTAGTTACCTTGCTGTTTTTATATTTTCAGATTACAAAAACCTATATCTACCATCCATATTGCACTTGTATCACCATCTCTTCGCCGAACTAGTGCACCTATACAATTTACCATTGTATTGGGTGTGTTGGGGACACAAGGGACTCTTTGTTATTTGATTGCAGGATTGTTTGAGAGAGACCATCTTCATCCTACGCCTCCCACGGATTGATAAACCTTAGGTCATCCACTTGAGGGAAATTTGCTACTGTCCTACAAACATGTACACTTGGAGGCCCAACAATGTCTACAAGAAGAAGGTAGTGTAGTAGACATCAAGCTCTTTTCTGGCGCCGTTGCTGGGGAGGTGAGTGCTTGAAGGTATATCTTTAGTTCTTGCAATCGAATATTTTTGTTTCTTGTTTTATCACTAGTTTAGTTTATAAAATAAAACTAAAAATGGAATTGAGTTTGCCTCATACGCTTCATCTTTTTAATATCTTTCGTGAGAATGATGGAAAGGAAAATTGTGCTCAAGTGCTAGAATAAGAAGTCTATAAAATGTTTGGCACTAAATCTTTGAATAATGAGCATGATTGCAATGTTATTAGTATGAAATCTTTGAATATCCATAGTACTAATGATGATTGCACTAGTCATGATGAAAATATCTCTTATAAGCATATCGATTTTTGTGGAGTGCATAGAGTTTGCAAGTACATACCAAACAGGGAAGATAGATTCTGCAAGAGGCATAAGTATTTGGAAACTAAATGGTTGCAAGAAAGGCTAGATGTTTGTGCTGAACATTTAAACTTTCTTAGCCGTACTTGTGAACTTTGCAATGAACGTGATCATTTCAGTACCCAATGCAAATTGGTTCATGATAGTATCGTGTCCAAAAATTGTGATGACTTGATTTCCCTTGCACATCATAATGAACTTAGTTTGCTCTTGGGTTATGAAGAAATGAGACGTATATATAAGGTTATTCCAGAATTTTCCCCAGATAGAGTTCTTAATTTTGATCTAGAGGAAATTTATATGTATTGTGCGGTGAATTGCATTGAAAATCCTTATATTGCCAAGTATATAAATAAAAGAAAAGAAATATAGGATGAAGAGAATACTAATGAAAGGGAAGAGGCTTCCCAATATCCTCCTATTATTTCTTATGATGAATCAGGTAACAAGGAGGAGCCTTCTTTTCAACCAATCTCATTAATAAGGAGCTCAAAAAAGAGGGTTAAACCCACACATTATGTGAAGAAGAAAAAGAAGAGATGGAGGAGCAAAGGTAGAAAGGTATCCCTCCCAAATGATGTTGCTCCTACTATTCATTGTGATGATGATAATTGCTATACTATCGGTGCTATCCATACTATTAATGATGAGAGTGATTATGCTTATAATATGAAAAGGCCCAAGCTTGGGGATGCTATGTTTGATGAGAATGACATGTTTGAGAATATATTTGTTGCAATTAATTTCTGCCCCAAGCTTGGGTATGCTACATTTGATGAACATGATAGTTTTAGCCTCCCGAGTTTTGATATGAAAATTTGTTATGATGATAGCAGGCCTCCTACTTATGATGATTATATTGATGAAAGTGGGTTTGGAAGAGTGCCAACTTTAGGAATTAGTAATCCCACTATTTTGGAGGATGTTGAATCTTATTGTGATAATTATGAAAGTGGATTTGGAGAGGTCATGACTTTATTTAGTAATGAATCCACTATCTTGGAAGAGGTTTCAATCGATTATGATGAGAACAAAGTTGCTTCTTATGATAATTATTGTGATGATACATATGCTATAAAAAGTAGTGATGATTACATTTATAAAACTTGTCATGATTATGATTACCCTTTTCTGAACATTACTCCTTTAATGTGGAAACAATTTGTAGTATTCGAGTTTCTTATGATACTCCCACTATTCCGAATGAGAAGAATTTTGCTTATGTGGAGAGTAGTGAAATTTCTATGCTTGTAGATCATGAAAAGAATGCTTTATGTGATAGTTATATTGTTGAATTCATTCATGATGCTACTGAAAATTATTATGAGGGAGGAATATATGCTTGTAGAAATTGCAATAATATCAATTTTCCTCTCTATGTGCTTAAAGTTTTGAAGTTATGCTTGTTTTGCCCTCCTATGCTAGTTGATTATTGTTCCCATAATTTCTTTTCTCAAAAAATTCCTATGAATAGGAAGTGGGTTAGACTTAAATGTTCTAGTCATATTCTTCATGATGCTCTCTTTATGTTTCAATTCTTATCTTTTATGTGAGCATCATTGAAATCATCATGCCTAGCTAGGGGCGTTAAACGATAGCGCTTGTTGGGAGGCAACCCAATTTTATTTTTGTTTCTTGCCTTTTGTTACTGTTTAGTAATAAATTAATCATATATCCTCTTTTATGATTGTGTTTCTTATGTTTTAATTAGTTTTTGTGCCAAGTAAAGCCTTTCGGACCTTCTTGGGTGATTGTTATTTGATCTTGCTGTAAAAAACAGAAAGTATGCGCTCACGAGAATAATTTTAGTTTTTTACCAGAGAGATATAAAATACCAATTCCAACTGAAGTAGATCAATAAAAAAATTTCCTAGGACTTCCTAATTTCTCAGGATTTTTGGAGTTCAAGAAGTATACGTTTGATCCAGATTACTACAGACTGTTCTGTTTTTGACACATTATGTTTTCTATGTGTTGTTTGCTTATTTTGATGAATCTATGAGTAGTATCGGAGGGTATGAACCATAGAGAAGTTGGAATACAGTAGATATTACACTAATGTGAATTTATAATGAGTTCACAACAGTACCTAAGTGGTGATTTATTTTCTTGTACTAACGGAGCTTATAGTGTTTTCTGTTAAGTTTTGTGTTGTGAAGTTTTCAAGTTTTGGGTAAAGATTCGATGGACTATGGAATAAGGAGTGGAAAGAGCCTAAGCTTGGGGATTACCAAGGCACCCCAAGGTAATATTCAAGGACAACCAAGAGCCTAAGCTTGGGGATGCCCCGGAAGGCATCCCCTCTTTCGTCTTCATTCATCGGTAACTTTACTTGGAGCTATATTTTTATTCACCACATGATATGTGTTTTGCTTGGAGCGTCATTTTATTTTATTTTGTTTTGCTTGCTATTTCAATAAAATACCAAGATCTGAAATTCTTAAATGTTAGAGAGTCTTCACATAGTTGCATAATTATTCAACTACTCATTGATCTTCAGTTATATCTCTCGGAGTAGTTTGTCATTTTCTCTAGTGCTTCACTTATATGTTTTAGAGCACGGTGGTGGTTTTATTCTATGGAAATAATTGATCTCTCATGCTTCACTTATATTATTTTTAGAGTCCTTTAGAACAACATGGCAATTTGCTTTTAGGCATAATAAAAACTTTCATACAAGTGCATTGAATACTAAGAGAAGTTTGATACTTGATGATTGTTTTGAGATATGGTGATAGTGATATCAAAGTTGTGCTAGTTGAGTAGTTGTGAATTTGAGAAATACTTGTGTTGTAGTTTGCAAGTCCCGTAGCATGCACGTATGGTAAATGTTGTGTAACAAATTTGAAACATGAGGTGTTATTTGATTGTCTTCCTTATGAGTGGTGGTCGGGGACGAGCGATGGTCTTTTCCTACCAATCTACCCCCCTAGGAGCATGCGCGTAATACTTGGTTTTTGATGACTTGTAGATTTTTGCAATAAGTATGTGAGTTCTTTATGACTAATGTTGAGTCCATGGATTGTATGCACTCTCACCGTTCCATCATTGCTAGCTTCTTCGGTACCGTGTGTTGCCCTTTCTCACCTTGAGAGTTGGTGCAAACTTCGCCGGTGCATCCAATTCCCATGATACGATACGCTCTATCACACATAAACCTCCTTATATCTTCCTCAAAATAGCCACCATACCTACCTATTATGGCATTTCCATAGCCATTCCGAGATATATTGCCATGCAACTTTCCACCGTTCCGTTTATTATGACACGCATCATCGTTGTCATATTGCCTTGCATGATCATGTAGTTGACATCGTATTTGTGGCAAAGCCACCGTTCATAATTTTTTCATACATGTCACTCATGAGTCATTGCACATCCCAGTACACCGCCAGAGGCATTCATATAGAGTCATATCTTGTTCTAGTATCGAGTTGTAATCATTGAGATGTAAATAAATAGAAGTGTGATGATCATCATTAATAGAGAATTGTCCCAAAAAAAGAGAAAGGCCAAATAAAAAAGGAAGTCCCAAAAAAATAAAAGAAAATAAAAAAAGAAAAAAGAAAATAAAAGGGGCAATGCTACTATCCTTTTTCCACACTTGTGCTTCAAAGTAGCACCATGATCTTTATGATAGAGAGTCTCTTGTTTTGTCACTTTCATATACTAGTGAGAATTTTTCATTATAGAAATTTGCTTGTATATTCCAACAATGGGCGTCCTCAAGTGCCCTAGGTCTTCGTGAGCAAGAAAGTTGGATGCACACCACTTAGTTTCTTTTGTTGAGCTTTCATACATTTATAGCTCTAGTGCATCTGTTGCATGGCAATCCCTACCCCTTGCATTGACATCAATTGATGGGCATCTCCCTAGCCCATTGATTAGCCGTGTCGATGTGAGACTTTGTCCTTTTTGTCTTCTCCACATAACCCCCTCATTATATTCTATTCCACCCATAGTGTTATATCCATGGCTCACGCTCATGTATTGCATGAAAGTTGAAAAAAGTTTGAGATTACTAAAGTATGAAACAATTGCTTGGATTGTCATTGGAGTTGTGCATGATGAGAGCATTCTTGTGTGACGAAAATGGAGCATGACCAAACTATATGATTTTGTAGGGATGAACTTTCTTTGGCCATGTTAGTTTGAGGAGACATCATTGCTTTATTAGTATGCTTGAAGTATTATTATTTTTATGTCAATATTAAACTTTTGTCTTGAATTTTATGGATCTGAACATTCATACCACAATAAAGAGAATTACTTAGAGAAATATGTTAGGTAGCATTCCACATCAAAAATTCTATTTTTATCATTTACCTACTCGAGGACGAGCAGGAATTAAGCTTGGGGATGCTTGATACGTCTCCAACGTATCTATAATTTTTGATTGTTCCATGCTATTATATTATCTGTTTTGGATGTTTATGGGCTTTATTATACACTTTTATATTACTTTTGGGACTAACCTATTAACCTAGAGCCCAGTGCCAGTTTCTATTTTTCCCTTGTTTCAGTGTTTCGCAAAAAAGGAATATCAAACGGATTCCAAACGGAATGAAACCTTTGGGAGCATGAATTTTGGAACAAACGTGATCCAGGAGACTTGGAGTTGAAGTCAAGGAAGCTTCGAGGTGGCCACGAGGCAGGGAGGCAAGCCTGCCCCCCTGGGCGCGCCCCCACCCTCGTGGCTCCCCTGACCAACTTCTTTCGCCTATATATATCCATATACCCTAAAAACATCGGGGAGAGAATAGATCGGGAGTTCCGCCGCTAGAAGCCTCTGTAGCCACCGAAAACCAATCTAGACCCATTCCGGCACGTTGCCGGAGGGGGAAATCCCTCTCCGGTTGCCATCTTCATCATCCCGGCGCTCTCCACGACGAGGAGGGAGTAGTTCACCCTCGGGGCTGAGGGTATGTACCAGTAGCTATGTGTTTGATCTCTCTCTCTCATGTTCTTGAGGTGGTACGATCTTGATGTATCGCGAGCTTTGCTATTGTAGTTGGATCTTATGATGTTTCTCACCCTCTACTCTCTTGTGATGAATTGAGTTTTCCCTTTGAAGTTATCTTATCGGATTGAGTATTAAGGATTTGAGAACACTTGATGTATGTCTTGCACGTGCTTATCTGTGGTGACAATGGGATATCATGTCATCTACTTGATGTATGTTTTGGTGATCAACTTGCGAGTTCTGTGACCTCGTGATGTTATGCATAGGGGTTGGCACACGTTTTCGTCTTGACTCTCCGGTAGAAACTTGGGGGCACTCTTTGAAGTTCTTTGTGTTGTTTGAATAGATGAATCTGAGATTATGTGATGCATATCATATAATCATACTCACGGATACTTGAGGTGACATTGGAGTATCTAGGTGACATTAGGGTTTTGGTTGATTTGTGTCTTAAGGTGTTATTCTAGTACGAACTCTATGATAGATTTAACGAGAAGAATAGCTTCATGTTATTTTACTACGGACTCTTGAATGGATCGATTAGAAAGGATAACTTTGAGGTGGTTTCGTACCCTACCATAATCTCCTCGTTTGTTCTCCGCTATTAGTGACTTTGGAGTGACTCTTTGTTGCATGTTGAGGGATAGTTATATGATCCAATTATGTTATTATTGTTGAGAGGACTTGCACTAGTGAAAGTATGAACCCTAGGGCTTGTTTCAACACATTGCAATACCGTTTACGCTCACTTTTATCATTAGTTACCTTACTGTTTTTATATTTTCAGATTATAAAAACCTATAGCCACCATCCATATTGCACTTGTATCACCATCTCTTCACCGAACTAGTGCACCTATACAATTTAACATTGTATTGGGTGTGTTGGGGACACAAGAGACTCTTTGTTATTTGGTTGAAGGGTTGTTTTAGCGAGACCATCTTCATCCTACGCCTCCCACAGATTGATAAACCTTAGGTCATCCACTTGAGGGAAATTTGCTACTGTCCTACAAACCTCTACACTTGGAGGCCCAACAACGTCTACAAGAAGAAGGTTGTGTAGTAGACAGCAGGGTACAGTCTGCGTGAGTCGGTCCTACGTTTTGTGTCACTAGTTGTACAGCCAATATAAGTGGGGTGTTGTCTGATTCCTCCAGCACCACCATGTTTTTCAAGGACTTTACTGGTGCTCCTTCAGGTTCGGAAATCACCCTCTTCCTTTTTGATGTCCGATGCACAAGAACAACATTTGAGTGGAAAAACATGGTATGATGACAGATGGAATATGTATTGATAATGGATGGGCATGGCATCTTGACATATATGATGAGTAAACTAAGCAGATGGCGGTGCAAAAAAGTAGAAGAAATGCAAGGCAACATATGCAAAATACGCGCAATCAATAAAACCTTGCCAAATTAGAACAGGCACCTTGATGAGTGAACAGGACAGGCCATGTACCTTTATCTCCTTGAGGTTAGAATAGTCATTAGGATCATATTCTGAACAAGAATCTATAAGTGGGGAGCGTATGAGTCTCATTGCATCTAGAATGGCACTCAATGCCTTGGTGCCAATTTTGTAGGTCGTTGTAGTGTTCGACAATATTCTTCTAATGCGCGGACTCTGATATTCACTGTAATTATGTATAATATCTGAGAACCATGAAAACATAAATATTAGTGAGACTATCTTTGTAATGCAGAGGATATTGTAATATAGGGATGCCCCTGTAAACCCTTGTGTGCTATCACTGGATTCTGGTGAGAGAGCTCATGCGTGATGTAATATGGTGTGTGCATTAATATAATCTGGCACAAGTACACCAAAAATAGGTTCCAGAAGTAAGGATAGTTGGCAGATGATAGGTTCATAATATACTGTATACAGAGTTTATTGTCAAACCATGATAACAAGAGCACACATCAACTAGGCAGATCGTAGTGTACATAAAAGGGGTGCACCATAACCATGATATATAAATCGGGAAAGTGGAACTGGCTGGAAAATATGGTGTTGTATTGCCGCTACTAATTGAAAGCCTATTGATCACATACACGCCAGCTCTATCAACTATTGACTGCAGATGTCCCTGCGCCACTTCCGGACAAGGAACATAATGTACGTACTAAATATAGAATAACAAAAGAGGAACATGTTAAAGAACAGAAGAGGAAGCATATTCTTGAGGTTCCACTTCATTGCATACAATGTTGGTTGCCCACTCATGATGAATCACAACGCCCAAAGAAATGCAATTCCATGCTGTCTCTCTATATGTGGCCACATGCATTTGGAAAATCAAGTGGGAGCATTACCTGTCCAATTAAATGTGTGTCTATTAACTAATATCAGTATCATATCACAATTCGTATTTGAAGAAGTAAGCTTTGGACTTATGATTGGTGTGTTGTTTAGCTTCAAGAGTGGACTGCTGCTAGTGTTGACACATAGCAGCTACGCAGATCATAGTGTAGATATAACGGGAAAACCGTAAGAATCAGGAGTAAAATCAACAATGTGGAACTTGCTGGAATATATGTGCTAGTATTGCCGATACAGCTAGAAAGGCTTCGGATACCAGCTCTCTTCAACTGAAGGTGTGGTACTGTTAATATAAGTGTAACTCTCAAAGGAGACACAGCTCCCCGCATTTCCTTGCTAATCTGATAGGATTCAAGTGGGCAGGCCACTACAAATCCTATTCCTATGTTTACAAAATCCTACGAATCAAAGAGGCCCGAAGAATTCAAAGTGTCCATCACAACCGACCGTATAGACTTCTACACTGCAAATGTCCCTGCTCATCTTCACTACAAGGAACATATTGTACTACTATCATACTCCCTCCATTCCAAAAATATAAGTCTTCATAGAGATCTCCACTATGGATCACATACAGATGTATACAGATACATTTTAGAGTGTAGATTCACTCATTTTGCTCCATATGTAGTCCATGGTGGAATCTATACAAAGACTTGTATTTAGGAATGGAGAGAGTACTTATTATAGAAGAACGGAAGAGGAACATGCTAAAGAAGAGCAAGCAGATTTTGGATAATAAAATGTTCGTTGCGCAGTGCCCACACATGATGAAGAATAGCGCATTAAGAATGCAACTCCCCGTTGTCTCTATATATGTGGTGCATGTGCTTTTCGGAAGTAAAGTAGGAACATTAGCTGACCAATTAAATGTTATCTGTTTTAGTAATATCAACATCATATCATATTCATATTTGAGCAAAAAGTTTGGAATTATGAGTGGCACGTTGTTTAGCTTGATGGATTCAGGAGCAGTGCTAAGAAGGTACGATGAGGGTATTGATATAAAGGCATGTCTACATGCAAGTTGTGTGACTTTTGTCATTAGGGTCAATCGACCATTTCAGGCAGTTGGATGAAGATCCTACGTCACCTAACACTTCTTGTTCCTCGTCTCTGATTCTTCCCATACAGAACACCGCACGGGCCACCAGCCGAACCACCGGCCCCCACCGCCTGTGTTCCTCCGCCACCCCACCCCAACCACCGCCTCCCACAACCACCGTCCCCACCCGAACCCCTTCCTTTGAACCGGCAAACTCCGGCGAGCTCTGAAAAATTGGCTAACCCAATTTTGAAATTTAGTCTACTGTCATTTAACTAGTGTGGAATATAAAAGGGGAAAACCATAAGTATTGCGAGTATAGTGTTGAGCGTGCCATGGCGGATCTGAAGGTGCAAACCAGACAAAGGCAACTTCGCAACCAATGTTTGCTTTCAACTAGCAAGTGATGGACAAGAAACCAGAGTAAAGCAGTGGCGATCCATTTTCTTGCTCCGATAAATAAGTTGAGCAGATATGAAAGAGTACCGCCTCTGGTGCGGCGCCATGTATGCATCTGCTGAGAATTTGATGGTACTACGGTAGCGATGGCTGTCGGCAGCATGGAAGCAGATCTATGAGGGTAGACGGTGGCGGCGGGGCGCCGTGGACGAGACGGTCGTAGGAGCGGCACCGACAAGGTGGACGACGGTGGGGATAAAGCGAGAGGACGGGATTCAAGGATCCCGATCTGAAGCCATGGATGAGAGATGTCGATCTCTTGTAATGAACGACGGTGTCGGGGTATCTGCTCCAGCATGGTGGAGGAGGACGACAGTGGATGGGGTGGCAGACGGAGGAGGTTGGGGTGGAGAGGGTGTTTTGGCGCCCACGGAGTACGAATGGGGAAATGGAGGGAGAGAGGAAGGGGGGAACCATGTCTTTAGGGCACGCTTGTCTCAAAAGCCAGGAAATTTACAAACTTAGCCCCCATTTAAAATTTCCTACATCACAACAATATTAGTAGGTTGGGGATAGGACGGTAATCTCGAATACACCGAATATTTGCTGACGAGAGTTTTTTTGGCGCCCACCGTGTATGAATCGGGGAGGGAGTCAATTTCGGCCGAGGAGACACTGTGGTTTGGCGCCCACCGTGTATGAATCCGGGTGAGAGGTGGTTATGTCACATTTGAATGAAATTACAAACCTACCCCTATCGAAACCTATAGAAATCAAGCCGATAGGCTTTGCGTGTCAGGGATAGGCAGTAATTTCCATCTCACAGATTTTGGTTTCGGGCGGTTACTACGACTTTCCCCTGTTCGTTCAAATTTTTGCATAGCAAGAGTGCACGTTTACCGTGCCAACTCAATTCAAATCCAGTTTGTATTCTATTTTTGTTCGGGCATGATCTATTTGCGATTAAAATAAAAGTCTATATACATCATTTTTTATATATACTTTCAAAAGCACAACAAAGAATTCTGCTCCTTTATATGTATATAATATGATTTACAAATACAATGATCTCAAAATCATAAGGTTGAATTCAAAAAAATTTAAACCAAATTATGTTCTACTAAAATGTATGGATCGGTAATATCTACATATTAAATAACATAGATGCGCATGAATTCTTATGAGTATGCATGTTTGATAGATCAATTTTGGTTCGAGTATGAATTACATGTATCATCATCTTGAATCCAAATATTTGAATCCCTTTTATGTTGACTCCTTTCACGCCCATCTCTCTCGCATGCTCCTTCATGTAGCTATCATTCTCTTTTCTCCAGCTCACCCGCACGCTCACTTCATGTTTCTCATGTCATCGCAAACATGGTCTCTTGATGTCTCCCTTGAGAAGTGTCACACTCTCCCTATCATTATACATTACACGATTTTCCTTATCTCTCACGTCTCTACCGTTCTCTGGTATCACTAGGTACCTAAGCTTTATTTTTCACCGCCACACACACAGTCTCACTCGTCTTTCACTTTGTCTTTCTCTCTACGGGTTTCTCTCACACACCCTCTATGTCTCTAGATATGACTCATACCACTAAAATTACTCTCTCCTGTAGACACAACATTTGTTGCGGTCTCCTTTCCGCCTACATCCCAGTTATAAAACTGACATTATTCATTTGTTTACCGATCAGAAAAACTCCCCCCTCCACTCTCTCTCTCACACACAGCTCCTGCTTCCACTCCCCTTCCCGACTATCGTCTCTCTCACACACCCACAAAACTCTCGCTTTCGCACCCCCGACTCATATTTCTCTCACATCATTGATCGACTAGCCTCCAGATAAGTTTATACACCCGCACACTCGGTCTTCCACTATCGCGTACATGCCTCTCTCGCGCTCCTTGTCTCTATGTGTAACACCCACAATGCGGCTATATATCCCACGTGTCGGGGCACGACTTAGAGGCATAGCCGCATGGTAGGCATGTCGCAAGAGGGGTAATCTTTACACATCCCATGTACTGAATAAGAAAGGAATAAGGAGTTGGCTTACAATCGCCACTTCACACAAATACAAGTTAAACATACATCATCCAGAATACAATCAAGGTCCGACTACGGAACCAAAATAGAAGAAAGACCACCCCAAATGCTAGGTCCCCGATCATCCCAACTGCGCTCCACTACTGATCAACAGGAAACGAAACAACACAACGAACAAGATCTTCATCGAGCTCCAACTTGAGCTCAGTTGCGTCATCTGCACTGGTATCATCGGCACCTGCAACTGTTTGGAAGTATCTGTGAGCCATGAGGACTCGGCAATCTCACACCCGCGAGATCAAGACTATTTAAGCTTATGGGTAGGAAAGGGTAGTGAGGTGGAGCTGCAGCAAGCACTAGCATAAATGGTGGCTAACTTACACAAATGAGAGCAAGAAGAGAAGCAAAGCACGGTTGTGAACTAGAAGTGATCAAGAAGTGATCCTGAAACTACTTACGTTCAAGCATAACACAAGAACCGTGTTCACTTCCTGGACTCCGCCGGAAAGAGACAATCATGGCTACACACGCGGTTGATGCATTTTAATTAAGTTAAGTTTCAAGTTCTCTACAACCAGACATTAACAAATTCCCATGTGCCCATAACCGCGGGCACGGCTTTTGAAAGTTCAAACCCTGCAGGGGTCTCCCAACTTAGCCCATTACAAGCTCTCACGGTCAACGAAGGATATTCCTTCTCCCAGGAAGACCCGATCAGACTCGGAATCCCGGTTACAAGATATTTCGACAATGGTAAAACAAGACCAGCAAGACCGCCCGATGCGTCGACATCCCGATAGGAGCTGCACATATCTCGTTCTTAGGGCAACACCGGATGAGACATCTTACGAGTAAAACCAAACCTCAAGTTTCCCCGAGGTGGCCCTGCAGTCTACTCAGTTCGGACCAACACTTAGACAAGTACTGGCCCCGGGGGGGCTTAAAATAAAGATGACCCTCAGGTTAGCCGACCCGAGGGAAGGGTAGGTGGTGGTGATGAGGCAAATGGAAAAACCAAGGTTGGGCCTTGCTGGAGGAGTTTTATTCAAAGCGAACTGTCAAGGGGTCCCCATAACAGCCAACCGTGTAAGGAACGCACAATCAAGGAACATAACACCGGTATGACGGAAACTAGGGCAGAAAGACTGGAACAAAACACCAGGCATAAGGCCGAGCCTTCCACCCTTTACCAAGTATATAGATGCATTGATTAACATAATAGATATTGTGATATCCCAACATATCCATGTTCCAAACATGGAACAAACTTCAGCTTCACCTGCAACTAGCAACGCTATAAGAGGGGCTGAGCAAAGCGGTAACATAGCCAACCAACGGTTTGCTAGGAAAGGTGGGTTAGAGGCTTGACATGGCAATATGGGAGGCATGATATAACAAGTGGTAGGTATCGCGGCATAGCAATAGAGCGAGCAACTAGCAAGCAAAGATAGAAGTGATTTCGAGGGTATGGTCATCTTGCCTGAAATCCCGCAAGGAAGAAGAACGAGTCCATGAAGAAGACAAACAAACGAAGTCGAACGGATCCTCACAAACGCGACATTATCGGAACTAACCCGAAGAAGCAACACCGGAATGAAGCAAACAACATAATAAACAACCACCGCATAAACATGGCATGATGCACAACCAAGTATGATGCATGTCCGGATTAATGAGGCATGGGATGGCAATATGCACAAGCAAAACTACAAGTTAAGTGGAGCTCAACATGCAACGAGTTGCACATTGACGAAACACCACAACAATTATTTAGTTCTCTCTCGTTTAGGTACCCATCAATATTAAATGATCTTAAACATGGCAAGGGGTGCAGAAAATGAAAACTGCCTATCTAGGAAAGTTTAAATGAGGCCAGAACAACAAGCAACAAGTCAGGAAAAATCCTCATGAGCATATATTCGATTTGGTATTGTTCTTCCCTAAAGCATATTTAAGAGTTGTTAAACATGCAAGATGATGCCTCCATGTTAAACTAGGAATTTTTCTACCCCATTTACATGTAAAGGTTGTTAAGTTTGGAGCTACGTTATTTAGTTATGAAATAAAGCATTTTAACATGGCATATGAGCAAATTTAACCAAACAGCATTTTAAACATTTTAAACATGCATGAAAGTGGCATATTATGAAACCAGATGAAATTCTGGTCATATTTCATATATAAATCATTTTAATACGATGCTCGGTTAATGAGTTATTATATGCATGAAGACAAGGGTGTTTTCTATAGAACAATTAACTCTGGATAAAAGGACAAATCACAGAACGGAAAAAACATGACATGGGCCGAATCTGGACAGGAAGCCCAACAAAGGAAAAAAAGGACGGGCGCTGGGGTGGCCTCACCATGGGCCTCGGCCCGGCTTGGCAGAGGAGGCCAGCGGTGCTGGGCCTTGCGTGGCACAGGGGAGCGGCTGGGCCGGCGGAGAGAAATCCGACCCACGCGGGAGTCAACGCGAGCGGGCGCGAAGCTCGTCTCCTCGAAGTAGGATGACGGCGGTGGCATAGCGCGGCTCCGGCGAGGGCGACGCACGGGGAAACAATGACACGCGCGGCCGGCGATGTAGGGAACGGGCAGATCCAGGCGAGGGGTCCCGGATCCGGTGGAGGCGCGCCCAAGAGGTGACCGGTGTCGACGTATGGGCTTCGGGGTCGGGCGGCCATGGCGGATCCTGCAGGGTGAGGGAGAGAGATGTGAGGTCTGGGAGAGAGATGAGAAGGAGAGGGAAAGGGAAGGGCACGGGGCGGCGAAGGGAGGTCTGGCCTGGGGTCGTGGTCACCAGCGGACGGTGCGGCGTGCTCCGGCGAACGAGGTAGATGAGGCGACGGAGCACAGGCGCTCGGGCTCCTGCCCGCGGGAGGAAGACGGGGCGCTGGGGGCGGAGGCGCTCGGGCCCAGATCCAGCCCAAGGCGGGCCGGTTGCAGGCTCGGGCGGGCCGCGCGGGGTGGAGGAGGCTGAGAGGTGACGTGGCGGACTCCTAGTGGATGCAGGCGGCGGCGCCGGTGGCGGCTACCCACTCGGGAAGCGCCAAGTGGCGGCGGAGGGACGGCTGGGCGCGGAATCTGAGGAGGGGGAACGCTAGAGGTAGGTGGAGGGGCTAGGCTGCCCAAAAATGGCAGGATGGGGCTATATATAGGGAAGGTTTAGGGTTAGGGGAAATTAGGAGGGGTTTTCTTCCGTTTTCGGGCATCAGATCTCGACCAGACGGTCCGGAGCGGAGGGGAAAGTAGGTGGGCTAGTGGGCTGAGAAGAGAGGAGAGAGAGAGCCCAGCAGCAGCTTCCGGAGACCGAAAACGTCCGACGTTAGACCGGCTATAATGCCGCTATAGTTTAACGGTTGGGCTATCAAACGAGCTCTGAATGCGATGAAACTTGACAGGCAGTCTACTAACAACATAACAACAACGCATGCCAACTTCCAACCCATTCTGAGAACATTTTTCTGGCCACTTATAAAATAATATTTAGGACGTGCCGCGGCGCGTGCAAGAGTGTCTGGGCTCAGAACTGACAACGGAAAGAACGGGGAGACCGGGACGGATTCATGTTTTGAAAACATGATGATGCAATGCACATGATGACATGGCAAGATGCAACACGCAAGCAAAAGACACGGCAACAACAATGAATAATTGGAAGACACCTGGCACAACGGTCTCGGGGCATCACAACACTCCACCACTACGAGAGGATCTCGTCCCGAGATCTAGGATGGCACCGGAGAGAAAACGAAAGAGGAAGAGACGAGGTAAAACTAAGTTGCTTGTTTGACAATTGAGTGAAACCAAAGAACCTTGCGAGGATAAACAAATTGAAAGAAAGAATACAACGAAGATGAACAAAGTTGAAAACCTCCGTTAGAAAAGAGGAACCAGGAACATCACGAGAACCCTGTAGGTTGAAAGACATAAGAAAAGGGATTGCAATGGACAAGAAGTACATGCAAGCACTCCGGTTGAAACGATATGTACAAGGAATGATAAAGATCAATTACGACAACACTCTGGTTGGAAATGGAAGGTAAGAATATGAACTTGGCAAAATGAAAGCACTTTGATGAGACTCCAGTTAGAAGAGGAATGATAGACACAACACTCCAGTTAAAACAAGATAGGGAAGGAATAAGAATGATATAATTTGGACAACACTCCAACTGTAAATGGAAGGAATTGAACATGATCTTGACAAACAAGATGATGGGTCGAAGAGAGCAACATCAAAATGCCTCCGGAACAAAAGTAAGAATGGAATCAAAAGAACGGAGGAGAAAACAACATCTTCTACCTCAAATGAGCTTTTAAAGCATCTTTAGGATAAGGGTCGAACGGAGTTGTTGGAAAACCAACAACGAAAAGAACAAGGTTGTAGTGAGCTTATGGAGAACATCTCAAAACTATGAGGTGAAATTCTCCCACTAATGGAAACAATAGATTGGATTGATATCAACAAGGAGACGAGACAGTTACTTCATCGGGAGGATAAATGAAGAACTTGGGTCATTTATAAGCACCATAAATAGCAACATTCCCAATGGAAGGCTTTAGGTGAAATCTAAACCAAGATACTCCAACGAAGAGATTGATGGATTGAGAAGAGCTCATGCTCGAAGAAATTGATGGGTTTAACTATCTCATTCCTGACAACTTGCGAATCATGAAACATGAAAGAAATTGTCAAAATGACATAACACCACGTGAAAAGATAAGGTAGAAGGAATTGCACTTCGGAATGCAAGATGAAGAAAGCTTGAACTCCTCTGAAAAGAATCTTGATGAACGTTTCGAGAAGGGATTAAGTCCTTGATGAACCAACGTGTAGGGACTCCATGAAGAACTCCGGTAATAAAAGAATGATCAAAAGGAATTGAAGGATGCAAAGAATAAGATTGAAGCCTTGCAATGATTAGATGGATCTTCGTGGTGATATAGTTGAGAGATCTTGGAACTCCGGGAAAAGTATGAAGAACTTGAACCGAGAATTTACTCATCGTGAACAAATTCCGGAAGAATGAATCAATCACTTGGATGAAACAAGAATAAAAATTATGTTATGCGCATCCTTCACCAATTAAATTGATGACAAGCAACGGATTTGGCATACTACTTATTCTCGTAGAAAGGATTAAGAGAGATATATCGCAAACTTGAGAAAGGTCTTCAATGAACCACCGGTAGGATTGGAAAGAACGAATGAATCTGTATGATAACGAAGGAAGAGAACTCTTGAACGAACCACCGTAAGAATTGAACAAGAAAGTAGCAAAGGAACAATTCACCGGGAAGAATATGAAGAACGAATGAAGATACTTGAGGGGATTTAGATACAAGTGAACGAAGAGATCCCGAGTTGATTAGGGAATACTTGAACGATGCACCGGTAAGATTTGGAGAACGAGAGCTGAAAGCTGGAATGAATAATTCTCAGATGATGGGCTCCGGAGAATCAAACTAAAAAGACTCTTGAATTTCTCCATATGGGTGAAAAGAATTCTCACAATTGAAACCAATTATGAGAGGATAGCATCAAGCTAGAATCATGAATCTTTGAAAGAACGGGTAAGGATTGAAGAGAAACTCTTCTTCGGTCTTCAAATACAGAGAAAGACGATGAAGAAGACCACCATGAATTGTCGAGATACTCCAGGATGAAAATTAGAAAGGTTGAACCAACGATGAAAAGAATTTGACAGATCTTGGAGAAATACATATGACTGATGATAATTCATTCTTACGTCAAACTTGGAGAAGAATTTGAGGATAGCTCCGGGAAAATTGAAGAGTCAGGTAAGAACATGGGAAAAGACCTGTGGGTTAGGGCCCACTCAAAAGAAACACCGTTGAACGATTGCTTGAAAAAAGAGATTGCACCAGTTGAATTAAATGGCTTGAATGAGATAACATCCTCGAAAGAGCTTGAACGAATGCAGAGTGGAAACACGAATCTTCGAGATATCTTCAGCACTCCGGAACAATTGAATAGCGAGAGGTGAACGACTAAGATGTGCACCGGCATGAGACAACATTTAAAAAGAGGAAAGGAATATGATCAGCAAAGCTTGAATTTATTCCACCGGAGAAGATTAAAGAAACGAAGAATGATGAACTTGTAGAGCAGCTTCATGAGAACCACCGGGCAGGAACATTGAAGGAAAAGAATGAAGAGACTTCGCATGAATAAAATGGATACTTGATTACGGAATCTTAATCCTTGAAGAAAAAGGGGGGGGGGGGGGGGAAAACAAAGTGAACTTGGGATGGATGAAACAAACACCGTTGGGAAGAACTTAGAATTGATCTTGCGGATGTTGAAAATGATCGGATCCACTTGAAGAGAAACACGCCGGTTGAAAAAGGATTGACATGACAATCTCAATTATCATGAAGGATTGGTATTCACATAGGAGTATGAGAACACCGCTTAGGGAAGGTATGGAATCAACACTTGACTTCGTAGCAACTCGAATACCACAACTCAAAACAAAACAAAGGATTAGCTTACAGAATAAGCCAGAAACAAACATATGATAGACCCCATATTATATCATGTGTCTGTTGGAAATATATCCTACGATATACTTGAATTCCCACTTATAAACTCCCGAAACTTTCTGGTTTTGCAATCAGGTGTTGGGGATACATGGGAAGCATATTATCTCACCCAAACTAACAAATCCTACATCCAGATGTATCCATCCTTCAACACATATCCAAGAAACCTTCGGAAATCATTTACCTCAACCTTCGAAAAGCATCCGTTATACGAGTTATGGCAATACTCCCGAACTCACGCCCCAGTACTGGGTGGCGTCGAGGTTATCTCACCAACAACTGCATAAAAGAGATTTTCAATGTTGGCGAACTCAGGTATTCCAGAACTGTAATGATAAAATTGTGACGACAACACCTCGGAGCTCAACTCCCCGGGACACTGCCACAACCCCTAAATGTCAGGAGGCACCAAGAACAATGTTCTCGTCACAAAACCATCGGAATGATTCCAAGATACCCGCATGATCCTAAATTTTTTAGTGAAATTTGAGAAGAGAAGAGTCAAATCTTTACGTCAGGAGGCCTCACCAGAGCGACAAAGAGATTGAGGAGTAAAAAGAATCCTACTCTCCGATATATATAATCCTATAAGACTCAAAACATTTTTTCTAGACTCAACAACGTCAGCGATTCAATCAAGCAGGGGGATCCTAAGTCGGGGAAGGCTCTGATTACCAACTTGTAACACCCACAATGCGGCTATATCTAGTGTCGGTGCACGACTTAGAGGCATAGCCGCATGGTAGGCATGTCGCAAGAGGGGTAATCTTTACACATCCCATGTACTGAATAAGAAAGGGATAAGGAGTTGGCTTACAATCGCCACTTCACACAAATACAAGTTAAACATACATCATCCGGAATACAATCAAGGTCCGACTACGGAACCAAATAGAAGAAAGACCACCCCAAATGCTAGGTCCATGATCGTCCCAACTGGGCTCCACTAATGATCAACAGGAAACGAAACAACACAACGAACAAGATCTTCATCGAGCTCCCACTTGAGCTCAGTTGCGTCACTTGCACTGGTATCATCGGCACCTGCAACTGTTTGGAAGTATCTGTGAGCCACGAGAACTCAACAATCTCACACGCGCGAGATCAAGACTATTTAAGCTTATGGGTAGGAAAGGGTAGTGAGGTGGAGCTGCAGCAAGCACTAGCATATATGGTGGCTAACTTACGCAAATGAGAGCGAGAAGAGAAGCAAAGCACGGTCGTGAACTAGAAGTGATCAAGAAGTGATCCTGAAACTACTTACGTTCAAGCATAACACAAGAACTGTGTTCACATCCCAGACTCCTCCGGAAAGAGACCATCACGGCTACACAAGCGGTTGATGCATTTTAATTAAGTTAAGTTTCAAGTTCTCTACAACCGGACATTAACAAATTCCCATCTGTCCATAACCGCGGGCACGGCTTTCAGAAGTTCAAACCCTGCAGGGTGTCCCAACTTAGCCCATCACAAGCTCTCACGGTCAACGAAGGATATTTCTTCTCCCAGGAAGACCCGATCAGAGTCGGAATCCCGGTTACAAGGCATTTCGACAATGGTAAAACAAGACCGGCAAGACCGCCCGATGCACCGACATCCCGATAGGAGCTGCACATATCTCATTCTCAGGGCAACACCGGATGAGACATCCTATGAGTAAAACCAAACCTCAAGTTTCCCCGAGGTGGTCCCGCAGTCTACTCGGTTCGGACCAACACTTAGACAAGCACTGGCCAGGGGGGGCTTAAAATAAATATGACCCTCGGGTTGGCCGACCCGAGGGAAGGGTAGGTGGTGGTGACGCCTTGCTGGAGGAGTTTTATTCAAAGCGAACTGTCAAGGGGTCCCCATAACACCCAACCGTGTAAGGAACACAAAATCAAGGAACATAACACCAGTATGACGGAAACTAGGGCGGCAAGACTAGAACAAAACACCAGGCATAAGGCCGAGCCTTCCACCCTTTACCAAGTATGTAGATGCATTAATTAACATAATAGATATTGTGATATCCCAACATATCCATGTTCCAAACATGGAACAAACTTCAGCTTCACCTACAACTCGCAACGCTATAAGAGGGGCTGAGTAAAGCGGTAACATAGCCAAACAACGGCTTTCTAGGAAAGGTGGGTTAGAGGCTTGACATGGCAATATGGGAGGCATGATATAGCAAGTGGTAGTTATCGCGGCATAGCAATAGAGCGAGCAACTAGCAAGCAAAGATAGAAGTGATTTCGAGGGTATGGTCATCTTGCCTGAAATCCCGCAAGGAAGAAGAACAACTCCATGAAGAAGACAAACATACGAAGTTGAACGGATCCTCACAAACGCGACGTTATCAGAACTAACCCAAAGAAGCAACACCGGAAAGAAGCAAACAACATAATAAACAACCACCACATAAACATGGCATGATGCACAACAAAGTATGATGCATGTCCGGATTAATGAGGCATGGCATGGCAATATGCACAAACAAAACTACAAGTTAAGTGGAGCTCGACATGCAACGAGTTGCATATTGACGAAACACCACAACAATTATTTAGTTCTCTCTCGTTTAGGTACCCATCAATATTAAATGTTCTTAAACATGGCAAGGGGTGAACCAAATGAAAACTACCTATCTAGGCAAGTTTAAATGAGGCCGGAACAACAAGCAACAAGTCCAGAAAAATCCTCATGAGGATATATTAGATTTGGTACTGTTCTGCCCTAAAGCATATTTTAGAGTTGTTAAACATGCAAGATGATGCCACCATGTTAAACAAGGTATTTTTCTACCCCATTTACATGTAAAGTTTGTTAAGTTTGGAGCTATGGTTATTTAGTTATGAAATAAAGCATTTTATCATGGTATAGGAGCAAATTTAACCAAACAACATTTTAAACATTTTTAAACATGCATGAAAAGTGGCATATTATGAAACTAGATGAAATTCTGGTCATATTTCATATATAAATCATTTTAATACGATGCTCGGTTAATGAATTATTATATGCATGAAGACAATGGTGTTTTCTATAGAACAGTTAACTCTGGATAAAAGGACAAATCGCAGAACGGAAAAAACATGACATGGGCCGAATCTGGACAGGAAGCCCAACAAAGGAAAAAAAGGACGGGCGCTGGGGTGGCCTCACCATGGGCCTCGGCCCGGCTTGTCGGAGGAGGCCAGCGGCGCTGGGCCTTGCGCGGCATAGGGGAGCGGCTGGGCCGGCGGAGAGAAAAACGGCCCACGTGGGAGTCAACGCGAGTGGGCACGAAGCTCATCTCCTTGAAGTAGGATGACGACGGTGGCATAGCGCGGCTCCGGCGAGGGTGACGCACGGGGAAACGACGACACGCGCGACCGGCGAGGTAGGGAACGGGCAGATCCAGGCGAGGGGTGCCGGATCCGGTGGAGGCGCGCCCAAGAGGTGACCGGCGTGGACGTATGGGCTTCGGGGTCGGGCGGCGATGGCGGATCCTGCAGGGTGAGGGAGAGAGATGTTAGGTCTGGGAGAGAGATGAGAAGGAGAGGGAAAGGGAAGGGCACGGGGCGGCGAAGGGAGGTCCGGCCTGGGGTCGAGGTCACCGGCGGACGGTGCGGTGTGCTCTGGCGAACGAGGTA
Organism: Triticum urartu; assembly: GCF_003073215.2. Lineage (NCBI taxonomy): Eukaryota > Viridiplantae > Streptophyta > Magnoliopsida > Poales > Poaceae > Triticum > Triticum urartu. The sequence goes on from NC_053025.1 coordinate 316,340,440, forward strand.
GATGAGGTGACGGAGCACAGGCGCTCGGGCTCCTGCCCGTGGGAGGAAGACGGAGCGCTGGGGGCGGAGGCGCTCGGGCCCAGATCCAGCCCAAGGCGGGCCGGTTGCGGGCTCGGGCGGGCCACGCGGGGTGGAGGAGGCTAAGAGGCGACGTGGTGGACTCCTAGTGGATGCGGGCGGTGGCGCTGGTGGCGGCTACACGCTCGTGCAGCGCCAAGTGGCGGCGGAGGAATGGCTGGGCGCGGAATCTGAGGAGGGGGAAGGCTAGAGGTAGGTGGAGGGGCTACGCTGCCAAAAATGGCAGGATGGGGCTATATATAGGGAAGGTTTAGGGTTAGGGGAAATTAGGAGGGTTTTTCTTCCATTTTCGGGCATCAGATCTCGATCGGACGGTCCGGAGCGGAGGGGAAAGTAGGTGGGATAGTGGGCTGAGAAGAGAGGAGAGAGAGAGGCCCGGCAGCAGCTTCCGGAGACTGAAAACGCCCGACGTTAGACCGGCTATAATGCCGCTATAGTTTAATGGTTGGGCTATCAAACGAGCTCCGGATGCGATGAAACTTGACAGGCGGTCTACTAACAACATAACAACAATGCATGCCAACTTCCAACCCATTCCGAGAACATTTTTCTGGCCACTTATAAAATAATATTTCGGACGTGCCGTGGCGCGTGCAAGAGTGTCTGGGCTTAGAACTAACAACGGAAAGAACGGGGAGACCGGGACGGATGCATGTTTTGAAAACATGATGATGCAATGCACATGATGTCATGGCAAGATGCAACACGCAAGCAAAAGACATGGCAACAACAGCGAATAACTAGAAGACACCTGGCATAACGGTCTCGGGGCGTCACACTATGTAGATTTTCCGTCCCTTCTTGAGACACACCCTCTCGATCGTGCACACACACACACACTATCGCCTCATTTTAAGATGACACCTCTCGCACACACACTCTTTGTGTCTTTGTCACACATGCACTCCGTCCTCCTTCTCTCTCCCTCTCTCTCACACACACAACACACACACATGGGCTTTTTGCAACAACTAGCAAGATGCCCATGTGTTGCACAAAACATCAAGATGCATTTATATGAGTAGTTTATCTTGTGGGCGAAAAGGATGATTGAGGGAAGGCCTTATTTACAAATGTGGAGAGGGGTGTGGGTATCTTTTTGCAAAATTACCATAGTTTCCTTCCTATCCGTCAGATATAAATCAGACGGCCTATATTGCAGGATGACCGGCACACCATCATCACCAACTCTGTTTCTTATCTCTACTCTTATAAAAAGCATAGTCGGTGATGATGGTGTGGCTGCCATCCTGCAATATAGGTCGTCCGATCTATATCTAACGGATAGGAAGGAAACTATGGCAATTTACCCGCACTCCTCTCCACATTTACAAATAAGACCTTCCCTCGTTCATCCTTTTCTCCCACAAGATCTTGATGTTTCGTTCAACGTATGGGCATCTTGCTAGTAAGAATAGAAATTATAGATATACCACTTCTCGAATCTTGAAACTAACAACATTCCTCCCTTATCTCATCAAAACCTCCAAAGGAATATATTTTGGGTGAAACATAAGATATTTTTAGTGATACATGTATTTCAAAACTAGACTCTTTTTTCTATCAAATCGATGAATATGTATTAATCTACTTTGATCGTGTGGCAACGCATTGGCACATTGCTAGTAGTTATAAATACTATATAATTTTTGGACACCAGAAAAATGGTGGAGTACATATACAAGTTGAATTGAGCATCCGCTTTTCGCGTACGCTTGTCCTCGTGATAGGAGGCTCGCTCCGCCCTCCTCTTCTCCCTCTCTGCCCTCCTTTGCGCGTAGAACTCGCGCTCATTGATGATGTCCTGCGGGAAGCATTGATGCCACAACACCATGGCTTCCTCGTCCATCTCGGTGATGCCGAGACGGTGCTCCCGCCTCCGGTTGTCGCGAGGATCCTCGTTGGTGATAAGCTGCGGCAGAGGTGCGAGCTCCTGCCCCCGCTCCCGTGTCGGCACGTTGGGGAAGTTCAATGTTCTATGAGGCCACCGGAGGCGCCACTCCACCGCGTCGTATGCGCGGGCGACCTCGTTGGCGGTGTCGAAATTGTCGAGGCCGAGGCGCATCCCACAGAACCGGATCTCGGCGGAGAAGCCGCCGGAGGGGCACGCGCGGACGCCGCGGTATCCCCAAGTTTCCTGGCAACGCGACGACATGATGGCGCAGCGGCGGCGAGGAGAGAAAGAGCGGGGAGAGAGCGGTGGCGAGGCATTGAGCGGGGAGAGAGCAGTGGCGAGGCACAAAGCAGGGAGAGAGCGGTGGCATGGCACAGAGCGGTGGGAGGGCATTGGATTTTATAAGCGCGCCTGGCCGTTTTTTCCCGCGCTCGCCATCCTTTCCCGACGTCCCTGCTATCTCTACTCTCTTCTCTACTGTTATATTTATTTTATATTTAATATTTATCTCTACTCTCTTATCTACTGCTATATTTATTTTATATTTAATATTTATCTCTACTTCTCTACTCTCTACTCTTATATCCTACTTTCTTTTCTTTTAAAAAACAGAGTTGGTGATGATGGTGTGCCTGCCATCCTGCAATATAGGCCATCCGATTTATATCTGACGGATAGGAAGGAAACTGTGGCAATTTTGCAGAAATATACCCACACCCCTCCCCAGATTTGCAAATAAGGCCTTTCCTCATTCATCCTTTTCTCCTACAAGATATAAACTACACATACAAATGCCTCTTGATGTTTCGTGCAATGCATGGGCATCTTGCTAGTTCTAAAAAACTTTCCATCATTTGCCACACTACTGGTTGTAGATTAAGAACCTACTCAAGCACCACGCGATACAGGGGCAACACAGAATTACAAGCTGATATTCTGTTGGACAATGAAGGCTATAACCAATTACTTTTACGGGAACAATAGCAACTAGGAAATTTGAAGGGTAAGTATGAACAAAATTGGAACTGCACATGTACTGCTAAGTGATACAATACACACATTACCAATCGAGGAGGAGAACGATGGTCGCGGCGGCCTCTGTGCATCATGATCGGCAACGGGAGTCAGTTCATTGTCCATGACGGTGGTGCTTCTGCGCTTGGCGTCGGCTTCCGAGAAGCAGATTGGAGACCGTGGAAGACGGTGCCGGGGAAGAGGCTCCATGTACAACGACGACGGTAGACTGGCTCCAGTGCGGCGTACGAGGTCGTCGATGAGGCATATGCGCTACGGTGGATGAGTGCGCCAATGGGGAAGGGGAGGAGCACAAAGGCTGCGGTAGCATGGAGAAGTCTATTTTTGTGTGGGGATAGAAAATGGGGAGTATTCAGGTGTACTACTCTGGGTGCCGGGGTAGGGTTGTCTGGGTAGAGTGAACCTGAAGTTACGAAAATAGGCCCCTACCAAGCATAATCTGTAGACCTGTTCCGAAGGTTATGATGGTAACTTCGCACTGCTCGAATCAGGGTCGCGGGAGATTTTCCCGCTGACCTCAAAATTTTGTGACACTGAACTCCTCGTGTGGCGTGTTGGGTGATTGGGCTAAGCAACTAGCGAGTAGTACTAGTAACTACTAGTACTCCCTCCGATTTTATTAACTCTGCATATTAGGTTTGACCGAAGTCAAACTTGCTAAAGTTTGACCAAGTTTATAGAAAAATATAAACATCCATAATAAATATGTATGATGTGAAAGTACATTCAATAATGAATCTAATGGTATTTATTTGTTATTGTATATGTTAATATTTTTTGTTATAAACTTTCTGAGAGTTTACAAAACTTGACTTTGACCAATGCTAATACGCGGACTGAAATAAAAACAGAGGGAGTACACATTTGTTTTCTTAGATTGTAGTGAATTAATCATTTGTTGTAATTGTGAAATAAATATATTAGGCTATTGACTTCGAATGTAATGGTCTATACAATTAAATAGTTACATTCATTGTTGAATTCCAAGATGTATACGAGGTCTATAGTACTTCACAATATGCTCAAACTCAGAAAATCCCAATCAAATGAGAATCGAAATGCACTTCATAGTTATTACTTTGTAGGATGCAACAAAACCAACCATAACTCTACATCATCCATTATAAAAGCAACATTTTGAACACATCCCAATGTGTGAATGAAACGTGTAGAGAGAGCTTGTGAAGATGGAGCAGATAGGGCGGTAAAGATTGTGTGTATGTGGACAAGACAGTAGGAGACAAAACTAACGAGAGAGAGAGAGAGAAAGAGAGAGGAAGAAGTTAGGTCTGTGAGATAGATGGAGACATGTAATATACGTGAGATGTGTGTCCATCCGGATTCTGTAGACGTGGAAGGAGAAGAGACAACAGGTTTGATGAGAGAACTGGAAAAATATGAATGACAGGGGAAGGACCTTGTGGGTTGAGGGATTGATAATTTTGTGCGGGAGAGAGAGGGATTGGTAATTTTGTGCGGGAGAGGGGGGGAGGAGTCAGTCAGCCGCCGACACATCATCCTGCTTCCAAATGGCCCCGCATTCTCTAGTGCAGTGTGGTCACCATCGTCGATTTCCTCGATGCCCTCTTTGCAGGTTGAGGTGTTGTGCATGCTGGTGTGCAGAGAAGCACAAGGAAGAGTGGTCGCCATATAGCCTTGGATGGGGATGAATTGTGTGCTCGAGGGAGGGGGAGTGTGTGTGCGGTGTGTGTGTGTGTGTGTCTGGTATTGAGAGAAATCAAACCTATGGAGAGAAATGTGTGTGTATGTGACGGAAAGCTACATGATAAATAGGGTTCTCATGAAGAGATTGTGCGTGCGAGATAGAGGGTGGTGTGCGGGCCTTGAGGTGGGCAGGGGACCGGTGAGGGTGTCAAAATGTGTGCGTTGATGCATGTGTTACTTGCGATCGTGCGAGGGACGGACGAATCGAGATAGATGGTTGTTCTGTTACGGATGCTCCTCTCTCTCTCTCACACACACACGCAAGTACAAATAGAAGACCGTTCTCTCATGTATACACAACGTATCGACATCTATCTATGTCTCACTCATGCATGATCATTTGCACATTCACACCTCTCTATGTCTCTATCACACGCACACCGTCTCCACATCGCCCTTCCACCACAACACACATATGGACACATACACATGTTATCTCTCAGTCACACACACAAAATCAGTATTAAAAAAACCAGGGCACACCTAAAACGTCCAAATCCAAATAAACACAAACTGGAGTTAAATTCAAATATATGGAAATATTGTAGCGTCAAGAACTTTTCCAGAAAAAAAGTTGAGTAATATTCGGGGATTGTTTTCACACACACAAAAAGGTTCGATGGGTGTCCTTCGAGCGCGACACGGTGACGCACCATTCGATCGACCGCGCGGCTGTGGTTCACGTGCTTGCACAGGATTCCATATCGTGGCTATGGTAACTAATATAAGCGCTACCTCAGTCTAATGTTTAAGTGTACTAGTACAGTTTTCTTTTATGTTTGACCAACCCTATATAAAACTAAACTAAGCTCCCATACGCGCACTTGCCGCCGCCGCCGTTGCGCATGCCAGCGCCCGCCTACTCTGGCCAACCATTTCTCGTCCATCACCGCCGTGTCCCCGCCATCCCTGTACCATGAAGCCGAAGGCTCGCCCGCTCACGTCGTCCATAGTCCCTCCTCGCGATGCTGTCGCGCTGCCAAGCACGCGAGCAGCTGGTGGAGCCGCGTCTATGCACGTACCGTACGAAGAGGATGACGAGCGCGTGCTCTAGCACGCCGACGAGGAGGAACTAGTGTGTCATTGTCGTCTCCGCCCGCGTGGAGGAGGCACGCATGGTGGCTATCACGGTGGAAGCCGGTCGCGCCCGCGCCGAGCCCGCAAACCGGGTGCGGACGCGGAATCTACCTTCGAGACCTTGAATGCCACGTGGATCCTGCAATGTGAAGGAGTAATTTGGGTCAGTCGACTCTTGTGAGCCATTGGATGCAACCTGGATGGCTAGAAGGGCTTCTTCAACCTCCGAAATTGATGCACTGCTCATCTTCTCAGCCCGCCACATGCCTAACCGCCTGCTGCCGCCGCCCCGCCCTCCCCTGAACCGCCTGCCACCGCCATGCTCCCCCACCCCCGCCATCCATTTAGCCCCGGGCACGATCCATTTTTTCCGGTGAACTGCATCCCACACCCAACACTCATAAGATAGATCATGGACAACCTGCCACCCTAATATAGATACTGGGGTAGCTTCTCTGCCGTCTTCTTCCTTCGCACCATCGAACTTCTTTCACAAATCGACTGACCCAAATTATACTACTAGTACGAACGTATTAAGTACAGTAGGAACACGAAGATACAAGCGGTAGTACCAACTGCAAGAAGAACAGTAGTAAGACATAGTACTAGTACTAGTGTACGTACTAAAGAGTTCAAATAACGAGAAAGAACATAAAGTTCAAACAACGAGAAAGAACAAAAACATAGTTATGCTGGAGGCTCAGCACAACACACCCCTGAAATAATACTAAGCAACTAGTTCGTTTGACACTGTAGTAGAACCACCATGAACGATGGCACTACCACCTTACTCGGAGTCCAAGTCCACGTCCTCAACTTCTTCCTCGTCCCTCTTCCTCTTCCTCTTCGCCGCTGCTTCTTTGCTTGAACCGGACACTGGGCTCTGCTTCTTCATCCAACCCTTGTAGATATTTAAACAAAGGTAGGAATCCATTGCTGCGTACATGATGTGATCTTCATCTATTGTCTTCGACTCCCATGCATGATGAAACTCGTGGTGAGGTTTCTTCAGTTTAGCGTACGAAGGATCAATCATGGCTGCTGCCAGTGTCGGAGTAATGGGCCACAGGTAGGCTAACCCGACGCCCATAACCTTTCAAGACATCGGGGCTGACCACGCCCCTCTGGATGCCAAGGAAAAAAGGCGCCTTCTGGAAGCTGGCTGGAGAAATAGCCGGCTGCCCGTAGACGGCCGAGTCCAGAAGGCAAGGTCGAGACGAGCTGACTCCTGCCAGGCGGCTTCCAGAGAAGCCGGCTCCGAGGATTCGGCCCGTGGCCCCTTCGAAGCCCATACCCACATCAAGGGGGACAGGGCGGGGGATGTCTACAGTGCAGCCCATCCCCTCCCCTTCCTAAGGGCTGGCGCGGCCACAGTGCGCTGTACCAACGAGGAGCCCCGCCCGACGCGGCACTGTTGCCATGCCAGCCCTGACGTCACCACGGGCAGGCGGAGTCCTGCTCCCACGACGGCCTGTCTGTATGGCCCAAGGACGACGGGTCCCACCAGTCAGCAAGAGTCCAGAAGATGGCGAAGAGCCCTACCAATCGGATCCAATGGGAGTCGGCCCCTAGGAGTCGGCCTGCTCTCCCACGGGCCCCACGCGCCATTAACCAGACTAGACAGGGAGTGGCTACAGTGATCGCCCGCCATGACGGCGGTGCTGTAGCCATGATCCTTCGACCAAGCCTACTATCGGCGTTTTGGGAACGGGGGTCCCCAGACTTGCCTGCCTGCGGCCTGCGGCGTGGCTCAAGTGGCGGCCGAGCGCGGCCCATCTTCATTAGCTCAAGCTCAAGACCCTCGCGAGGGGCCAAGCCTCGCGGGGCGGATGACGAAAAGCTTCCTCAGAGGCAGACTCATCAGGTAGGCTCACGAGGAGGCAGGGAGATCAAGGCAGGGGTACCTCGCGAGGAACCCGTGACGCAAGCCATGACGATCGAGACCAAGCGGGCACCGGCCTGCGCAGTGTCCTTGTTTCCCCTTTGGTGCACAGGGGGCAAACACAGGCCAAGGCATCGGGCAAAGGTTGCCATTCCGGTGCAACGAGACCAAGACCAGCAGAGCGGCAGGACGGAGGTCACCATGGAGCCCAAGACGGTGTCATCACCAGTGCTTTCGGCAGCCGAAGACCACCTTTGGTCAGGATAACTTGTACTATATGTTCCCCTTCAAAATGGCCAATTGTTGGCGCCCTTCTCGCTCATTATTTGGGGAGAGGCCCAGGGCCTCTATAAATAGAGCTAGCCACCACAGAGTAGAGACATCGAGAAGACATCAAGAAGACACCGAGAAGACACCCAAAAATCTGGTAGAACCCTAGCAGAGAGAGAGAGAGAGAGAGGCGACTGAACTCACCCTAGCAGTTCATCGCACCAGCTCAAGAACACCTATCACGAGGATGTTCTTCCCTTGTACTGTTCCTCATCAGCCCATGAGGCAATCCACCACACCACACACTGGAGTAGGGTATTACACCACAACGGTGGCCCGAACCAGTATAAACCTCGTGTCCCTCGTGTTGTTCGTTGTTTCCAGCTTAGATCACGCGAGGAGATTGGACATAGATCGGTAGGGGAGAGATCTCCACGCGCACCCCAGTGTTCGAACCTCAAGGGTCTGCCGGAACCCGAAATCCGACATTTGGCGCGCCAGGGAGGGGTGCGCTGGAATCTTTCTTCCACCATTCGCATGTGATCTTCCGTCGTGTCCATGGCTGACGCTCGTCGGGCTCGCACCGAGCGCCGGGATACTCTAGCCACCCGCGTCGCCCAGACGGCGCCCGTCGGCGGACGTCCTCGTCGTTCCCCGTCGCCTGCCGCCAACGCCGCCACCGGCCCGGTGGGGAACGAGCCGCAGGCCTCCTCCCAGCATCCTTCGGTGCAGTGGGAGGGCCGCACCGCCACACCGTCGCTGACTCCAGCCGCTTCGTCGTCCCACGCCCGTCGCGCCCCCATGGACGTGCACGCCGTGCTGCTCTTGGCAAGAGAGCTCTTCTACTACCGCTCCGTCGACGACCTTTACGAAGACTGGCTCGCCGGCATCATCGAGCTCGTCAGCACCGCAGGGGGCTCCCCCTTGTCGTCCCTCTCACTGCCTCGCCCTCCATTCCGCGCAGGAGGCGAGGATCAGGAGGTGCCTCCACCACCTCCTCCCCAAGGAGGCGCCCTGGCTCCAAGGCGCGCAGCCCCGGGGCGAGACCCTCCGCGCCCGGTGCCTGCGCAGCAAGAAAGGTGATGCCAAGAGATCCCTCGTCCCCAAGAAGGCGCTCGCGCGCTCCTGGTGCTGGCGCGCCAAGATCGCGTCCTTGCACCTCCACGCCAAGACCCCGCGCTGCTCCAAGCGGCGGCGCGTGGTAATCCCAGGAGCAAGCCCAGTGCCAGCAAAAGGCACCAGTGGCCATAGCAGGCTTCCGTGCCCTCACCCCCGAGCTACGCGGCGTCGCATGGCCAGGCAAGTTCAAGCCTGACATGCCCCCTCGCTACGATGGCACGGCGGACCCTGCGGAGTTCCTGCAACTCTACGAGCTATGCATCGAAGCTGCCAACGGAGACGAAAGGGTCATGGCGAACTAGTTTCCCATGGCGCTCAAGGACGGGGCCCGCACCTGGCTCCTGAACTTGGCTCCTGGCACAATCTCCTCCTGGGACGAGATGCGCACTCGCCATCGCCAACTTCCAGGGCACTCGAGACCGGCCCCCGGCCGTGAGCGATCTGCGCCGCATCAAGCAACAGCAAGGGGAAACCCCGCAGAAATACATCCAGCGCTTCAACAACGCTCACCTCAAGATCCCCAAGGTGACTGAAGAAGCCATCATCTCGGCCTTCTACGATGGTGTACGCGACGTCAAGATGAAGGAGGAGCTAGCAATCCATGAAGACCTGTGCACATCCCTGGAGCTGTTCAACTTGGCGACCAAGTGCGCAGGGCGCCTTTCCCTCCTCGAACCCCCGGCTGCCGACCCAGAAGAGAAGAAGCCCAAGGCCAAGGACGTGAAGCGCAAGGGGGTTTCCATTCTTGCAGCGGAGCCAGACACCAAGCAAGGCAGGGATCAGCCTGAGTCATCCAAGGGCAGCCGGTACTGTGTGTACCACGACCTCCACACCCACGACACCAACGAATGTCAAAAGCTCAGGGCCGTGAGAGACGGACGTGTCGGCCGATGCCCCGAGCGCAACGACAGGGGCAATGGCCGAGGAGGAGGAAGAGGTGGCGGACGATGGGAAGACCGTGGCCCTCGCCAAGGGTCGCGAGACCGACCTCGCGAGGATCACTGGCAGGACCAGCCTCGCGAGGGAGGTTGGAGAGATCAGCCTCGTGAGGATCGCCCGCCCGGCAACGCGGGCCTTCCTCCTCTGCCGCCACCGCCAAGGACGCACGAAGACCAACATCAGGACGAGGGGGCTGGGGGCTTTCAGGAGCCGCGCACAATCGCTTGCATCTTGGGTGGCGCGCAGGCCCCAGCCTCACAGCACATCTTCAAGCAGTTTTCTCGCGAGGTGAATGCAGTCCTCCCCAAGCTTGAGGCCACGCGCCCTCTCAGGTGGTCCGCATGCGCTATCACGTTCAGCTCAGCGGATCAGCTCAAGTGCGCGGCAACGGTCGGAGTCCTCCTGATGCTTTGCTCCCCAGTCATCAGCAACGTGCAGGTCACCAGGACCCTCATTGACGGCGGAGCAGGACTCAACGTCCTATCCGTCAAGACGTTCGACAATCTCCAAGTGCCGTACGATCAGCTTCAGCCAACCAAGCCCTTCTCAAGAGTCACCGATGGTTCTACAGTTCCGATAGGGCAGGTTCGCCTTCCAGTCACCTTCGGGCAGCGCAACAACTACCGCACTGAGCTCATCGACTTCGACGTCGCCCACATCCGTCTGCCATACAACACCATCCTCGGGTATCCAGCCCTGGCCAAGTTCATGGCAGTGACTCACCATGGATACAATGTCCTCAAGATGCCAGGAAGCGGTGGAGTCATCACCGTTCCCTGTGAAGAAAGGGACACAGTGTGTTCACTTGAGCGCGCGTTCCAAGCCGCAGCAATCGAAGACCCGAACCGCAGAAACAGAAGACTTCCCGAGGTGACCCCCAAGAAGAAGAAGGCTTCGCCTGGCCCAAGCCATAAGGAGGCAGGCGCCTCTGGAGGTGTTGGGTCAGGATCTGCGCCCAATCAGGGAGCGCCACCCTCTCTCGCATAGGAAGGCACGCCCGGCGCCCTCCTCATGCAGCGCTTGGGGGCTCTTTCTTAGAGAGCCACCGACTTTGACAAGGTCGCGAGGGATGCGCTCGGGCACCACTTGGAGGGGTGCTTCCAGGCACGTTTCCCTCAGGAAGGTACAAGGCAAGGAAGACCAAACCCTTAGGAGTTCATCGCAAGCAACACTCAGGAGCTACAGGAGTCGAGAGTCATGCGCGGCAGCCGCCGCTTGCTCGCCATGACCCCACATCCAGGCGAGGATAGTGGGCTGCGCGTCTGCATCAACGTATCAGGGCTCAACCGAGCCGCGTCTCAGGAGCGCCTCTGGCCTTCGCGCGCGGGGCGTTGTGAGGGTCCACCTCACAGCTACGTTCGCATGCCTTTCGGCCTGCCGAACGCGGTCGCCGCTCGTCGGCGCCTGCTGAGGAGCATTCTGGAGGCTCAGGAGGTCAGGCATGGTACGGTCCTGGCAGGGATGGAGAAGGCCCTCGGATACCCACCTGTGCCCCCGGAGCCTCCCGAGGCTCCTGGGCCTGGGGGCTCGTGAGGGTCGACGTCTTCATCGTGCATCGCACGCTTCTTCAGCATCACTTCATCTTCAACGGCACCAGGTGACATCTTTCTAAGTTCTGTTTTTAGCTGGGAGCGCCCACAGGGCCGCATCATTCCTAGGCCACGTGGGTCCGTCCCAGCGGCATGTATCCGTTTTGATTATGCTCTTTACTTACCTTGTCGGGGGCGCCCCTTGGGCTGCATCATCCCCGAGCTGCTCAGGCCTGGCCCAGCGGCATTTGCTTTTCCTGCGTGTACTTAAAATGAATTTCCTCCTGCGTGCTTAGCATACCCAACCTAATCGCCTGCTCGACTGACGCCTACCTATGGAGCCACTTGCTCTGGCACGACATCTGCGCACGGGTCCGTCCCTGCAACACCGAAAAATCTGAGTGGTCGAGCTCTGGCCGCGGCAGCCCCGCAAGGCGCCACCTCACCAGGCCCTCAGTGCCCCAATCACTCCCCCGGAGCGACCAAAGGTTGGCTGGCAACCGTAACAACAGGTCTTGTTTCTCTTTATGACTGGTGTGCAGGACTTACTCCAGGAGCAACGCTAGGGACATCGCGAGCTGTCTCTCCCTCTCTTCGGCACGGACCGCTTGCACGTTAAAAGGGGAGCGCCTGAGCATCGCGACTCATGGGCTCCTACTGGCTCTCCAGCCCTCACCCCCTGGCCTTGACCCACGGCATCGTGACTTGTCATACTAGCGGCGGCTGAGCTCGCTCGAGGGAGGGACCTGAGGACGTAGAGCATTAAGGAAAATGCGGGGGAGTGGGAAGAAGCTCGCGAGGACCTAACCCAGCAGCGCCTCAGCGGCCACCGCTCGGGCCAGCACTTCATCGAGGAACTACACCAAACTCAAGAGATAAGCCACGCCCTTACAAGAGTTGGACCAACGCAGCGCAAAACCCTCGCCCAGTGCAGCTCTGGCACGGTGACGTTACCTTCCTTTCTCGCCCAGCGAGGGCTGCTTGAGCGCTAAAGGGGACCTCCCGAGCATCGCGACTCGGGGGCTCTTACCGGACCTCGGGCTGCTCACCTCCTAGCCTTGACCACGGCATCGCGACCTGGCATACCAGCGACGGCTGAAGCTTGCCTGGGGACTAGGACCTGCCAGGGTAGAGCGCCAAGTCCTCGCGAGGATAGAAAGGGGGAGCCGAGATGAGACAGGACAAGCACCTTGCATTGATTCATATTAAGGATATAATATTCATAAAAGACATGGCAGACGCCTTACATACCCCCGCGGGGTGTTGCCTCGATTCCTCGTAGGGAACAAGAGTACTAATCCTAAGGAACGCTATTCGCCCGCACCACCGCAAGGGACGCCATCATCAACAGTGGGCTGCCCAACGTCGACGCCAACCCCATCCAGATCAATGGCGTCGGCGGCTGGACGCAGCTGCCTTGCTCCGAGCACCGTGCGAGCTCGGGGGCTCGTAGCTGTCGTCGCTCGTCTCCGGAGTCGCGAGGAGCTCGGGGGAGCCACTGAATTCCCCAGCTCCTCCGCTACTGCCTGAGGAGCTGCTGGGGGCTGACGGGCAAGCCAGGTCCTCGCCGATCGCCCCTGCCGCTGTCCCTGGGGCAGCACTCCAGCCGGCGTCCTTCAACGTCAAAGACCTTGAAGAACATCAGGGAGGCGCCATCGTATTCAAGATGAATTACGAGGGAGCCCACCGTCCGGCAGACCCGGGTGATTTTGCCCCAGCCTCGGGTCATGAAGACCTTGCCCGGAGCGACAACCGCGACCTCCGCTCCGGTCACAAGGGTGCTGCAGTCAGCATGCTGCAGCCAGAGCTCCAGAGCCCCGCTCAGCGGCATCTTAAAGGCGAAGGAAGGAGGGAGGCGAATCCAAGAGCTTGGAGGCATGGCGGCGTGGAGCACGAGCTCGCGAGAGGAGCGTTCGGCGTGGACTCCAGGAGGAACAGCGCGCACCACCGTGACTCGCCGGCATCGACGGCGGCACTGTCGGTGTTGCTCGACGCCTTCTCCCGCAGGACTTACGACGCGGGCGTCCAAGGGTAGCGGAAACCGAGGCAGCGGCCGCTCGTACCTGGGCCTCGGTGCCTCCCACTAAGCACCCTCATCTCGGTGGCAGAGGACCAGCCGCTTCTTCGGCAGAAGTGGGTCAGGACCCTCTCGGGGGGCCTTTCCCTTCTCTTCTGCAGAGAACTGGCGGATTGGTGCCATTGGCGTAAGGAGAAGCAAAAGCAAGGAAGGAGAAGGAAAGGAGAAGCAATAAGGGATGGACTGAAGGGGCTCGCCCAGCCCCGTACTTATAGTCGGAGGAGGCCAACCGCCGAGCACCACGATCGCAGGTAATCATGACTGTTTTCTCTGCATGTAGGGACTTGTCAAGTCGTGCGGTCGCCGAGGCATCATGGGGAAGCGCATACGCCCACGTCCAGTCAACCGCCATGTGGCGCCCAAGGCCGCAGGCTATTGGGGCCCGCGGCGCTTCGCGCTTACCCCTTCGCTTCCCCGCCAGGCCAATCCTGGGCGCGCCTTGGGCCCGGGGGCTACTATCGGGGTTCTGGGAACGGGGGTCCCCAGACTTGCCTGCATGTGGCCTGCAGCGTGGCTCAAGTGGGGGCCCAGCACGGCCCATCTTCATCAGCTCAAGCTCAAGACCCTCGCGAGGGGCCAAGCCTCGCGGGGCAAACGACGGAAAGCTTCCTCAGAGGCAGCCTCATCAGGCAGGCTCGCGAGAAGGCAGGGGTACCTCGCGAGGAACCCGTGACGCAAGCCATGATGATCGAGACCAGGCGGGCGCCGGCCTGCGCAGTTTCCTTGTTTCCCTTTGGTGCTAAGGGGGCAAGCACAGGCCAAGGCATCGGGCAAAGGTTGCCATTCCAGTGCAACAAGACCAAGACTAGCAGAGCGGCAGGACGGAGGTCACCGAGGAGCCCAAGACGGCGTCATCACCAGTGCTTTTGGCAGCCGAAGACCACCTTTGGTCAGGATAACTTGTACTATATGTTCCCCTTCAAAATGGCCAATTGTTGGCGCCCTTTCCGCTCATTATTTGGGGAGAGGCCCAGGGCCTCTATAAATAGAGCTAGCCACCACAGAGTAGACATCGAGAAGACACGGAGAAGACATCGAGAAGACACGGAGAAGACATCGAGAAGACATCTAGAAGACACCCAAAAATCTGGTAGAACCCTAGCAGAGAGAGAGAGAGAGAGAGAGGCGACTGAACTCATCCTAGCAGTTCATCGCACCAGCTCAAGAACACCTCTTGCGAGGCTGTTCTTCCCTTGTACTGTTCGTCATCAGCCCCTGAGGCAATCCACCACACCACACACTGGAGTAGGGTATTACACCACAACGGTGGCCCAAACCAGTATAAACCTCGTGTCCCTCGTGTTGTTCGTTGTTTCCAGCTTAGATCACGCGAGGAGATTGGACGTACATCGGTAGGGGAGAGATCTCCGCGCGCACCCCAGTGTTTGAACCTCAAGGGTCTGCCGGTACCCAAAATCCGACACATGCGTCATTAGAAGCGCGGCACAGTGATCAGCAGCCGGCAAGACCCCCAAGCGGCGGGTACAGCCTGTCGGCTCCGTACCAGACCAGTCGGTGGGCCCCCCCGATCAGCAGGCCCCAGCAGTCGGCGGAGAAGTCGGCGGCCGGGGAGACTGACGACTGGGCCTACGCGCAGTCATATTACCCTTGTACCCCTGGGGGTAGGCCTATATAACCCCCCCCCCCCCCCGGCCCCCCATGCAAAGGGTTCGGACCCATTAGAACTAGACGAGAGATATAGGAAGGAGAAAGCTAGCCTTGCCTTCTCCTACCTCCAGCATACAACTCGAGGAGCGCCCTTGTACTCACTTTGCCTTAGTGATCATGCGGAGACCCCGTAGAGCAGGACTAGGGGTGTTATCTCCTAGGAGAGCCCCAAACCTGGGAAAAGTACGCCGGCGTTCGTGTCCGGCTTCCGAGCACCGGCGACGTTCTACTCGCTCCCACCATGATAAGCCATCCTTTGGCATATGTCGCACCCAACCCCGACATTTGGCGCCCATCATGGGGCAAGGTGCACCGTCATCCGGAGACCTGTTCTGGATGGGAACCCTTTTTCTCCCTGGCGAGCGCAGCCAGCCCGTCACGCCAGACGTAGTCTGCACTAACGCGCTGCTTGGCACGGAAATCACCTGCGCGGCCAGTTGCCTCGCCAATCTTGTCGGCAAGGTCCGCCTCTCCGATGAACCCGCATCCGACGCGGGCACAGGCGACCCCGAGAGCCTCCTCGCGGGCCTCCTCGACCAACTCCACGTTGCCAGCGAGCCTTCTGTGGACTTGGAGTCCGTAGGCTTGCTACGTCTTGAGCTAGCGTTGGTTTTCCCCGAAGAGGAGGGGGTGATGTAGCACAGTAGCGTAAGTATTTCCCTCAGTCTTTGAGAACCAAGGTATCAATCCAGTAGGATGTCACGCGCAAGTCCCTCGTACCTGCACAAAATGGTAGCAACTCGCAACCAACGCTTAGGGGTTGTCAATCCCTTCACGGTCACTTACGAGAGTGAGATCTGATAGAGATAATATTTTTGGTATTTTTGGTATAAAGATGCAAAGTGAAAAGTAAAAGCAAAACAAGTAAAATAAAGTAATGGAGATTGATATGATGAGAATAGACCCGGGGGCCATAGGTTTCACTAGTGGCTTCTCTCAAGAGCATAGATATTCTATGGTGGGTGAACAAATTACTGTTGAGCAATTGATAGAATTGAGCATAGCTATGAGGTTATCTAGGTATGATCATGTATATAGGCATCACGTCCGTGACAAGTAGACCGACTCCTGCCTGCATCTACCACTATTACTCCACTCATCGACCGCTATCCAGCATGCATCTAGAGTATTAAGTTAAAAACAGAGTAACGCCTTAAGCAAGATGACATGATGTAGAGGAATAAATTCATGCAATATGATAAATACCCCATATTGTTATCCTCGATGGCAACAATACAATACGTGCCTTGCAACTCTTTCTGTCACTGAGTAAGGGCACTGCAAGATTGAACCCAAAGCTAAGCACTTCTCCCATTGCAAGAACTACCAATCTAGTTGGCCAAACCAAACGGATAATTCGAAGAGACTTGCAAAGATAACTCAATCATACATAAAAGAATTCAGAGAAGATTCAAATATTATTCATAGATAAGTTGGATCATAAACCCACAATTCATCGGTCTCAACAAACACACCGCAAAAAGAAGATTACATCGAATAGATCTCCACGAGAGAGGGGGAGAACATTGTATTGAGATCCAAAAAGAGAGAAGAAGCCATCTAGCTACTAGCTATGGACCCAAGGTCTGAAGTAAACTACTCACACTTCATCGGAAGGGCTATGGTGTTGATGTAGAAGCCCTCCGTGATGGATGCCCTCTCCAGCGGAGCTCCGGAACAGGCCCCAAGATGGGATCTCGTGGATACAGGAAGTTGCGGCGGTGGAATTAGGTTTTTGGCTCCCTCTGGTCTAATGGGGGTACATAGGTATATATAGGAGGAAGGAGCACGTCGGTGGAGCTCCGAGGGGCCCACGAGGCAGGGGGCGCGCCCAGGGGGGTGCCCTCCACCCTCGTGACCTCCCCAGAAACTTCTTGGAGTAGGGTCCAAGTCTCCTGCATCACGTTCGGTGAGAAGATCACGTTCCCGAAGGTTTCATTCTGTTTGGACTACGTTTGATATTCTGTTTCCTCGAAATACTGAAATAGGCAAAAAAACAGCAATTCTGGGCTGGGCCTCCGGTTAATAGGTTAGTACCAAAATAATATAAAAGTGGAAAATAAATCCCAATATAGTCCAAAATAGTAGATAAATTAGCATGGAGCAATCAAAAACTATAGATATGTTGGAGACGTATCAGGCGTCCCCAAGCTTAATTCCTGCTCTTCCTCGAGTAGGTAAATGATAAAAAGAGAATTTTTGATGCGGAGTGATACTTTGGCATAATTTCGATGTAAATCTTCTTAATCATGGTATGAATATTCAGATCCGAAAGGTTCAAGACAAAAGTTCATATTGACATAAAAAATGATAATACTTCAAGGATAGTAATCAAACAATTATGTCATCTCAAAATAACATGGCCAAAGGAAGTTCATCCCTACAAAATCATATAGTTAGGCTATGCTTCATTTTCGTCACACAAAGATGTTCCCAACTTCTATACCCCCGATGACAAGCCAAGCAATTGTTTCATACTCAAATAATCTCAAACTTTTTCAACCTTCACGCAATACATGAGCGCGAGCCATGGACGTAGCACTATGGGTGGTATAGAATATGATGATGGGGATTGTGTGGAGAAGACAAAAAAGGAGAAAGTCTCACATCAACGAGGATAATCAATGAGCTATGGAGATGCCCATCAATTGATGTTAATGCAAGGAGTAGGGATTGCCATGCAACGGATGCACTAGAGCTAAGAATGCTCAACAAAAGAAAACTAGTGGGTGTCCATCCAACTTGCTTGCTCATGAAGACCTAGGGCATTTTGAGGAAGCCCATCGTTGGAATATACAAGCCAAGTTCTATAATGAAAAATTCCCACTAGTATGAACAAGACAACTTATGAGACTCACTACATGAAGAACAAGGTGCTACTTTGAAGCACAAGTGTGGAAAAAGAGATAGTAGCATTGCCCTTTTTATTTTCTCTTTTTTTTGGGCCTTTCTTTTTTTCTTTTTGGCCTTTCTCTTTTTTTTTGATTGGGCAATGCTCTAATAATGATGATCATCACACTTCTATTGATTACAACATAATGATTACAACTCGATACTAGAACAAGATATGACTCTATATGAATGCCTCCGGCGGTGTACCGGGATAGTGCAATGAATCAAGAGTGACATGTATGAAAAATAATGCATGGTGGCTTTGCCACAAATACGATGTCAACTACAAGATCATGCAATGGCAAT
Source organism: Triticum urartu (assembly GCF_003073215.2). NCBI lineage: Eukaryota > Viridiplantae > Streptophyta > Magnoliopsida > Poales > Poaceae > Triticum > Triticum urartu. The sequence continues at coordinate 316,358,931 of NC_053025.1, forward strand.
ATGACAAAAGTAAAGCATGTCATGATGATGATGATGGTGGGAGTTGCATGGCAATATATCTCGGAATGGCTATGGAAATGCCATGATAGGTAGGTATGGTGGCTGTTTTGAGGAAGATATAGGGAGGTTTATGTGTGAAAGAGCGTATCATATCTCGGGGTTTGGATGCGCCGGCGAAGTTTGCACCAACTCTCAATGTGAGAAAGGGCAATACACGGTACCGAAGAGGCTAGCAAATGGCGGAAAGGTAAAAGTGCGTATAATCCATGGACTCAACATTAGTCAAAAGAAATCATATACTTATTGCAAAAATTTAGAAGTCATCAAAAATCAAGTACTACGCGCATGCTCCTAGGGGGATAGATTGGTAGGAAAAGACCATCGCTCGTCCCCGACCGCCACTCATAAGGATGCACAAGCCAGGTACACTTCATGCTTCAAATTTGTTACACAGCTTTAACCATACGTGCATGCTACGGGACTTGCTAACTTCAAAACAAGTATTTCTCAAATTCACAACTAATCAACTAGCACGACTATAATATTATCACCTCCATATCTCAAAACAATTATCAAGCATCAAACTTATCTTAGTATTCAACCCACTAAAAAGAAAGTTTCACATATCTTGAATACCAAGTATATTAACATTAAGCAAATTACCATGCTATTAACGACTCTCAAAATAATCTAAGTGAAGCATGAGAGATCAAGTTTCTTTAAAACAAACCACCACCGTGCTCTAAAAGATCTAAGTGAAGCAGTAGAGCAAAAATTATCACGCTCAAAAAGATATAAGTGAAGCACATAGAGTAAACTAACAAATTTCAATTCATACATGGCTCTCTCAAAAGGTGTGTACAGCAAGGATGATTGTGGTAGACTAACAAGCAAAGACACAAATAATACAAGACGCTCCAAGCAAAACACATATCATGTGGTGAATAAAAATATAGCTCCAAGTAAATTACTGATGGAAGTGGACGAAAGAGGGGAAGCCTTCCGGGGCATCCCCAAGCTTTGACTTTTTGGTGTCCTTGGATTATCTTGGGGGTGCCATGGGCATCCCCAAGCTTAGGCTCTTGCCACTCCTTGTTCCATAATCCATCAAAATAATTCACCTAAAACTTGAAAACTTCACAACACAAAACTCAATAGAAATCTCGTGAGCTCCGTTAGAGAAAGAAAACAAAAGACTACTTTAAGGTACTGTAGTGAACTTGTTATTTATTTGTATTGGTGTTAAACCTACTGTATTCCAACTTCTCTATGGTTTGTAAGCTATTTTACTAGCCATAGATTCATCAAAATATGCAAACAACACACGCAAAACAGAATCTGTCAAAAACAGAACAGTCTGTAGTAATCAGTTACTAACGCAAACTTCTGGAACCCAAACAATTCTACCAAAATTAGACGACCTGGGCAATTTGTTTGTTGATCAGCAGCAATTGGAATCACTATTTTATCATGTTCTGGTGATTTTTTACAATTCGGGCACTGAGCGCAAAGATTCTGGAAATTACAGCAAGATCAAATAACGATCTTCCAAGAAGATCTAATAGGTTTAACTTGGCACAAACACTAATTAAAAGATAAAACCACATATAAACAGAATCTAGATGGATTATTTATTCCTAAACAGACCCAAAAACAAAAAACACAAAATAAAATTGGGTTTCCTCCCAACAAGCGCTATCGTTTAACGCCCCTAGCTAGGCATTGATTGATCTAGGTATTGCCATCTTTGGTAGGCAATCCATAAGTGGCTCTCATGATAGATTCATATGGTAATTTTATTTTATTTCTAGGAAAGTGTTCCATTCCCTTCTTTAAGGGAAATTGGAATTTAATATTCCCTTCCTTCATATCAATAATTGCACCAATCGTTCTAAGGAAAGGTCTACCAAGAATAATAGGACATAAAGGATTGCAATCTATATCAAGAACGATAAAATCTACGGGCACATAATTCCTATTTGCAACAATAAGAACATCATTAATTCTTCCCATAGGCTTTTTAATAGTGGAATCCACAAGATGCAAGTTTAGAGAGCAATCATCAAAGTAACGGAAATCTAGCAAATCACACAAAGCTTTGGGGATAGTAGAGACACTAGCACCCAAATCACACAAAGCATAAAACTCATAATTTTTCATTTTAATCTTAATTGTAGGTTCCCACTCATCATGGAGTTTTCTAGGGATAGAAACTTTCAACTCAAGCTTTTCTTCATAAGATTGCATTAAGGCGTCAACAATGTGTTCGGTAAAGGCCTTATTTCGACTATAAGCATGAGGAGAATTTAACACGGATTGCAGCAAGGAAATACAATCAATTAAAGAGCAGTTTCCATAGTTAAATTCCTTGAGATCCAAAATAGTGGGTTTAGCAATATCTAGATTTTTATTTCTTTCAATCCCTTTTTTATCAATTTCATCATCAGGATCTAAAAACTCAGAATTCTTAGAACGCCTTCTAGGTAAGGGAAGATCATAATCAGATTCATCAAGATTCACATTGCAAAACAACGATTTAATAGGGGACACATCAATAACTTTCAGATCTTCATCTTGATTTTCATAGGAATTCGGTTTAGCGGCCATCTTATTGACTAAGGTGGCTTGCATATCCGAAATTTCAGCGGTCATTTTTTCAAGATGAGCAATTTGGGCTCTTACACCATCAAATTCTTTGGACATATCATCGAGCTCTTTATTCATATAACTCATAAAACTCTTTTGTTCCTTAAGCTCGTTTCTAAAGAAATTATTATGCTCAAATTGCAAGACCATAAACTTCCTGACATCGTTTTCGATATCTTCTAGCCTTTTAAGGTGAAGATCACCAAAATTAGGTAAGGCCATCGTGACGAACAAGCAAGCAAACTAACACACGAGCAAACAAAAGGCAAAGGGAAAGAGAGGGCGAATAAAACGGCAAGGGTGAAGTGGGGGAGAGGAAAACGAGAGGCAAATGGCAAATAATGTAATGCGAGAGATAGAGATTGTGATGGGTACTTGGTATGTTGACTTTTGCGTAGGCTTCCCCGGCAACGGCGCCAGAAATGGCTCGTTGACGGGAGAGTAAATCTTGACTTGACTTGGCGTAGGCCTCCCCGACAACGGCGCCAGAAATCCTTCTTGCTACGTCTCGAGCTAGCGTTGGTTTTACCCGAAGAGGAGGGGGTGATGTAGCACAGTAGCGTAAGTATTTCCCTCAGGTTTTTAGAACCAAGGTATCAATCCAGTAGGAGGTCACGCGCAAGTCCCTCGTACCTGCACAAAACGGTAGCAACTCACAACCAACACTTAGGGGTTGTCAATCCCTTCACGGTCACTTACGAGAGTGAGATCTGATAGAGATAATATTTTTGGTATTTTTGGTATAAAGACGCAAAGTTAAAAGTAAAAGCAAAACAAGTAAAATAAAGTAATGGAGAATGATATGATGAGAATAGACCCGGGGGCCATAGGTTTCACTAGTGGCTTCTCTAAAGAGCATAGATATTCTACGGTGGGTGAACAAATTATTGTTGAGCAATTGATAGAATTGAGCATAGTTATGAGGTTATCTCGGTATGATCATGTATATAGGCATCACGTCCGTGACAAGTAGACCGACTCCTGCCTGCATCGACTACTATTACTCCACTCATCGACCGCTATCCAGCATGCATCTAGAGTATTAAGTTAAAAACAAAGTAACGCCTTAAGCAAGATGACATGATGTAGAGGAATAAATTCATGCAATATGATAAATACCCCATCTTGTTATCCTCGATGGCAACAATACAATACGTTCATTGCAACTCTTTCTGTCACTGAGTAAGGACACCACAAGATTGAACCCAAAGCTAAGCACTTCTCCCATTGCAAGAACTACCAATCTAGTTGGCCAAACCAAACGGATAATTCGAAGAGACTTGCAAAGATAACTCAATCATACATAAAAGAATTCAGAGAAGATTCAAATATTATTCATAGATAAGTTGGATCATAAACCCACAATTCATCGGTCTCAACAAACACACCGCAAAAAGAGGATTACATCGAATAGATCTCCACGAGAGAGGGGGAGAACATTGTATTGAGATCCAAAAAGAGAGAAGAAGCCATCTAGCTACTAGCTATGGACCCAAAGGTCTGAAGTAAACTACTCACACTTCATCGGAAGGGCTATGGTGTTGATGTAGAAGCCCTCCGTGATGGATGCCCTCTCCGGCGGAGCTCCGGAACAGGCCCCAAGATGGGATCTCGTGGATACAGGAAGTTGCGGCGGTGGAATTAGGTTTTTGGCTCCCTCTGGTCTAATGGGGGTACATAGGTATATATAGGAGGAAGGATCACGTCGGTGGAGCTCCAAGGGGCCCACGAGGCAGGGGGCGCGCCCAGGGGGGTGCCCTCCACCCTCGTGACCTCCCCGGAAACTTCTTGGAGTAGGGTCCCAGTCTGCTGGATCACGTTCGGTGAGAAGATCACGTTCCCGAAGGTTTCATTCCATTTGGACTCCGTTTGATATTCTGTTTCCTCGAAATACTGAAATAGGCAAAAAACAGCAATTCTGGGCTGGGCCTCCGGTTAATAGGTTAGTCCCAAAAATAATATAAAAGTGGAAAATAAAGCCCAATATAGTCCAAAACAGTAGATAAAGTAGCATGGAGCAATCAAAAATTATAGATACGTTGGAGACGTATCAAGGCTCCACCGACCCGATGCTGCTCGACTCTGACACCGCGTCGCTCGACACGTTCCCCACCAACGTGGTGGTCAATGACGAGCCGCTCCCTCGCGCGGAGAGCAGCGGAAGCACTGTCACGGAGGTACTTGTCATCGGTCACGGCGAGCACTCCGACGGAGGTGCTCGCGACCCGCTTGATGCGGCACTACAAGACCTGACCGCGCCCATTCCCGAAGACGCCGACGCGGAGACGCTGGAGGCGCGCTGCCTTCAGCTTGTCGAAGGCGCCAAGAAGCTGGCCAGCATGAGATGCCTGTCGGAGGCCTATCAGCGCGAGATGGACCGCGCTGTTGGCGGCACGCCGGCTCCCGTCGGGCCCAGTCGCCTTGGCATAGTCTAGCAGCACGGCGTGGCCATCGCCAACCTGTTCATGGCAGATCGCCCCGTCTATGCCACGCCGGTGAAAAACATCCGAGCTGCCCAAGCGGCAGCAGACGAGCTGGACAAGTTCGAGGGCGAGGAGCGTCGCCTGATGGCGGAGCACGTTCAGAGGCTCCTCGACGCGGCTGCCGAGTAGAACGAGGCCGGCTGCCACACCGACGCACTGCGACGGCAGAATGATGACCTACACCCCCGCGAGACCACGGTGTGACATCTCGGACGCCGACCGGTGGCGTCCGTGGAAGAAAAGACAAGGAGCCGGCTGCTAGCCGCAGTCAGACTCATATGACCATAGAGCGCGACCAAGAGGGCCGCCCAAGAGCAGTGGAACGACGGGACGACTGTCCACCTCCCCCCCCCCTCGCAGGGAAAGGCGAGTCTCCCCACCGCCTGTTGACCACCTGACGCTCGACGACCGTCTTGGCCGCCAAGATGGAGTCGGAGAGAATGATGACCGCCACCGGATCTACCGTCTCCACCGATCCCTTGCGCTTGAAGAAGAAGATGAGCTAGGCCCGCCGTGCTTCAGCCCTCGCATTCGAGACGAGCCTTTCCTAGAGGTTTCACACTCCCAAGAGACATGCCCAAATACACCGGCTCTGTGAAGCCAGAAGATTGGCTGGTTGGCTACTCCACAGCAGTCAGCATAGCAAACGGCAACAAGCGTGTTGCCATGAAGTATGTTCCGCTCATGCTCCAGGGCATGGCCCGGACTTGGCTGAACAGCTTGAAGCCCCGCATGTAACACCCCGGATGTAATTTACCTTATCTGTACTCCAACTCTTGCCGTTTCCGGCACTAGGTTATTTTGTTTTCTCGTTGTCAGGTTTTTGTCTCCGTGTGTTTTGTCTTTGTCATGCATCTCATATCATGTCATCATGTGCATTGCATTTGCATACGTGTTCGTCTCATGCATCCGAGCATTTTCCCGTTGTCCGTTTTGCATTCCGACGCTCCTATGTCCTCCGGTGGTCCTTACTACCTCTTTTCGTGTGTGGGGGTTAAACGTTTTTGGATTGGACCGAGACTTGTCATGCGGCCTTGGTTTACTACCGGTAGACCGCATGTCAAGTTTCATGCCATTTGGACTTCGTTTGATACTCCAACGGTTAACCGAGGGACCGAAAAGGCCTCGTGTGTGTTGCAGCCCAACACCCTTCTAATTTGGACCAAAACCCACCAAAACCTCTCCCATCGTCTAGAGTGTTCGATCATGATCGCGTGGCTGCAAACCGCACCTCATTTGGATCTTCCTATCTCCCTCTACCCCTATATATAGACCCCTCCTCGAAAATCCCGGATCCCCTCCTTCCAACCCCTAGAAAATCACCTAGCGCCATCGGACACGTCCGGCCGCAACCGGACACGTCCGCCGCCTCCGCCGACCAACCCGGAGCCGCCACTTGTCCCGGGGAGACCACATCGCCGCCTCGCCCGCGCCGGCCCGCCTGGGCCCAGGCGCCCCCCCCGGCCCGAGCCGCCGCCTCCCGCAGGTCGCTTCCCCGCCGTCCGCGCCCGACTGCTCCTCCGCGGCCCCTCGTCGCCCCTCGTCGCCGGATCTCGCCGTCCCCATCTCCGGCGAGTTCGTCCTCAAGTCCAGCGACCCGAGCTCCAATTCTGGCGAACATCGTAACCCGCGCCAGATCCAGATCTAGGACACCTGCTCGGTTGACTTTTTCTTCCGTAACCCTAATTTTTAGCATTTTTCTGCAAGCCATAACTCTGCATCCGTAGCTCCGATTCGTGCGTGTAGCATATCAAAATGTTCTCCTCGACGAGTACATCATTTCGTTTCATTGCATCATTTTCATTTGAGCTCATCTTGATGCCCGAAATGCTGTTGGAAGAGGGCTATGTGATGAATTTGTCAGATCTGTTTCAGCAAATGGCATTTTGTCATTTTTGCCATGATGAATGTGTGCATGCTATGATCCTGAGCTCTACATGTGTTTTGTACAATGCCATGCCATCTTTACAGAGGTGCTTGCCATGTATTTTTGTGATATTTGTGGTGACTAGCACAAGCATGCAAAGTAGCGTAATCGTTGATGCTGATTTCAGGGACTTAGAATTTCACTAAGTCCTTGTCCTGTTTTTGCTTTTGTGTCATATGTTCATGTTGTTTCCTAGTGATCTGTGCGTCTTTTGAGGATAATCAGTAAGGATGTTTTGTTAATATTGTGGTGCTCTATCCATCCATGTTTTTGTTTGCATTTATGGAGCACCCTAGCTTCGGTCAATCGAGCTCCACTTTTGCTATAAAATGATCCTGGCAGATTGTTGACATGTTTAGCGATTTTGCCGAAGATGTTGCTATTGATCCGTGCATGCTATGTTCTTGTTCTTGCCATGTCTAGCTTCTATGCCATGTCTTCTTCATGGGTGTATGATTATATTGTCATGCAATGCTCTGTAGTGAGTGCATCGAGCTCGTAAACAAGCCTACTCGTTGACTGATTTGCATGCTCCAGTTTTTCACGAAGTCTGAATCTGTTTATGTTTTTTGCTATGTTCACATGCTTGCAATTGTATTTTCTGATCCCTTTTGGCTCAAGGTCACGAAGGGAATTTTATTATGTGTTTAGAGTAGCTTCATGCCATGCCTTTCTTTGCCATGTTAAGTTCCCGTAGTATGTAGTTTTCATGCTCTAAAGATTGCTTCCTGATGATAAATTCCAGACTTGTGTTAATTTCACAAAGTCTGAAACCTGTTATCACTTGCACTTTTGCATGCTTGTTTTAATCTGTTAATGGATGAATTAGCCATAGCTCATTGTTCATTTTTTCTCAAGCTTCATGAGTGGATCCCTGCCATGTATTTTCTTGTCATGTTTGAGTTAGGTAGCATATTTATATTGATGCATTTAGTTGATCACTTGCTGATTATCGCAGACCGGTGCCATATTTGTTTTGCTTGCCATTTCCAAACCGTGCATACGATTCCGGTGATCTTTATATCGATTTGAACTGAAATCACCTCACCTTTCCAGTGGAACTCTTGGATTTCCAAGTTGAGGCCAGGTTCATTCATTCCTTTCCAAATCCCACATACGCATCACATACCGCATCCCGCATATCATACCATGTTGGCATCATGTTGCTTGAACATTGCACGTGGTTGATTGTGTTCCTTTTTCTTGTTGTTCTTGCTTGGGTAGAGCCGGGAGACGAGTTCGTGAACGAGGAGCCCGTTGAGTTCGCTTACGAGGACCAAGACAACTCTGAGTACTTTGCACGCAAGATGACCATACCCTCGAAATCACTTCTATCTTTGCTTGCTAGATGCTCGCTCTTTTGCTATGCCTATGCTACGATACCTACCACTTGCTTATCATGCCTCCCAAATTTCCATGTCAAACCTCTAACCCACCATGTCCTAGCAAACCGTTGTTTGACTATGTTACCGCTTTGCTTAGCCCCTCTTATAGCGTTGCTAGTTGCAGGTGAAGATTGGAGATCGTTCCTTGTTGGAACATGTTTATTGTTGGGATATCACAATATTATCTTGTGAACGTCAACTTCTTGGAAATGACTTGATTACAGAGGCAGAAGAGATGTGCAAAGTCATTCGTGATAACCTCAAAGCAGCGCAATCGCGCCAAAAGAGCCACTATGATAGTAAGCATCGTGATTTGGCTTTCGAGATCGGAGACCATGTTTACCTCCCCGTCTCTCCAATGAAAGTTACTCGTCGCTTCGGTATCAAAGGGAAGCTTGCCCCTAGATACGTGGGTCCTTTCAAGATCGCCAGCAAGAGAAGCGATCTCGCCTATCAACTCAAGCTTCCCTCCAACTTTGCAAATGTGCACGACGTGTTTCATGTCTCTCAACTCCGCAAGTGCTTCAAGACCCCTGACCGCACCGTCAACTTCGAAGACATTGATCTCCAAGAAGACCTTTCTTATCGTGAGCACCACGTTGCTATCCTTGAAGAAACTGAGCGCAAGACTCGCAACAAGTCAATCAAATTCCTCAAAGTCAAGTGGTCACATCATTCCGACCGTGAAGCCACCTGGGAACACGAGGATCACCTCCGTTCTTAGTACCCAGAGTTTTTCTAGTCCTAGATCTCGGGACGAGATCCATTCGTAGTGGTGGAGTGTTGTAACACCCCGGATGTAATTTACCTTATCTGTACTCCAACTCTTGTCGTTTCCGGCACTAAGTTATTTATTTCCTCCTTGTCGGGTTTTTGTCTCCGTGTGTTTTGTCTTTGTCATGCATCTCATATCATGTCATCATGTGCATTGCATTTGCATACGTGTTCATCTCATGCATCCGAGCATTTTCCCCGTTGTCCGTTTTGCATTCCGGCGCTCCTATGTCCTCTGGAGGTCCTTTCTACCTCTTTTCGTGTGTGGGGGTTAAATGTTTTCAGATTGGACCAGGACTTGTCATGCAGCCTTGGTTTACTATCGGTAGACCGACTGTCAAGTTTCGTGCCATTTGGACTTCGTTTGATACTCCAACGGTTAACCGAGGGACCGAAAAGGCCTCGTGTGTGTTGCAGCCCAACACCCTTCCAATTTGGCCCAAACCCCACCAAAACCTCACCCATCGTCTAGAGCGTTCGATCACGATCGCGTGGCCGCAAACCGCACCTCATTTGGAGCTTCCTAGCTCCCTCTACCCCTATATATAGACCCCTCCTCAAAAATCCCGAATCCCCTCCTCCCAAACCCTAGAAAATCACCTCGCGCGCCATCGGACACGTCCGGCCGCAACCGGACACGTCCGCCGCCTCCGCCGACCAACCCGGAGCTGCCACCTGTCCCGGGGAGACCACATCGCCGCCTCGCCCGCGCCGGCCCGCCCCGGCCCAGGCGGGGCCCCCCCGGCCCGAGCCGCCGCCTCCCGCGCGTCGCCTCCCCGTCGCCCGCGCCCGACTGCTGCGCCGCCCGCGCCTCCTCGCCCGCGTCGGCCGCCGCCTCGCTGCGCTGCTGCGCCGGCCGGCCGCCGACATCGCTGCCCGGCGCCCTGCCGCGCCCTGGCCGGCGCCGCCGACCCCGCCGCACGCCCACCTCCTCCTCCACGGCCCCTCGTTGCCCCTCGTCGCCGGATCTCGCCGTCCCCATCTCCGGCGAGTTCGTCCTCAAGTCCGGCGACCCGAGCTCCAACTCCGGCGTCGTAACCCGTGCCAGATCCAGATCTGGGACATCTCCTCGGTTGACTTTTTCTTCCCGTAACCCTAATTTTTAGCATTTTCCGCATGCCATAACTCTGCATCCGTAGCTCCGATTCGTGCGTGTAGCATATCAAAATGTTCGTATCGACGAGTACATCATTTTATTTCGGTGCATCATTTTCATTTGATCTCATCTTGATGCCCAAAATGCTGTTGGAAGAGGGCTATGTGATGAATTTGTCAGATCTATTTCAGCAAATGGCCTTTTGTCATTTTTGGCATGATTAATGTGTGCATGTTATGATCCTGAGCTCTACATGTGTTTTGTAGAATGCCATGCCATATTTACAGAGGTGCTTGCCATGTATTTTTGTGATATTTGTGGTGACTAGCACAAGCATCCAAAGTAGCGTAATCGTTGATGCTGATTTCAGGGACTTAGAATTTCACTAAGTCCTTGTCCTGTTTTTGCTTTTGTGCCATATGTCCATGTTGTTTCTAGTGATCCGTGCCTCTTTTGAGGATGATCAGTAAGGATGTTTTGTTAATATTGTGGTGCTCTATCCATCCATGTCTTTGTTTGCATTTATGGAGCACCCTAGCTTGAGTCAATCGAGCTCCACTTTTGCTATAAAATGATCCTGGCAGATTGTTGACATGTTTAGCGATTTTGCCGAGGATGTTGCTATTGATCCGTGCATGCTATGTTGTTGTTCTTGCCATGTCTAGCTTCTATGCCATGTCTTCTTCATGGGTGTATGCTTATATTGTCGTGCAATGCTCTGTAGTGAGTGCATCGAGCTCGTAAACATGCCTACTCGTTGACTGATTTGCATGCTCCAGTTTTTTCACTAAGTCTGAATCTGTTTATGTTTTTTGCTATGTCCACATGCTTGCAATTGTATTTTCTGATCCCTTTTGGCTCAAGGTCACTAAGGTACTTTTGTTATGTGTTTAGAGTAGCTTCATGCCATTCCTTGCTTTGCCATGTTAAGTTCCCGTAGCATGTAGGTTTCATGCTCTAAAGATTGCTTCCTGATGATAAATTCCAGACTTGTGTTAATTTCACAAAGTCTGAAACCTGTTATCATTTGCACTTTTGCCATGCTTGTTTGTATCTGTTAATGGATGAATTAGCCGTAGCTCAGTGTTCATATTTTGTCAAGCTTCATGAGTGGATCCCTTCCATGTATTTTGTTGTCATGTTTGAGTGAGTTAGCATATTTATCTTGATGCATTTAGTTGATCACTTGCTGATTATCGCAGACCGGTGTCATATTTGTTTTGCTTGCCATTTCCAAACCGTGCATCCGATTCCGGTGATCTTTATATCGATTTCAACCGAAATCACCTCACCTTTCCAGTGGCTCTCTTGGATTTCAAAGTTGAGGCCAGGTTCATTCATTCCTTTCCAAATCCCGCATAGGCATCACATACCGCATCCCGCATATCATACCATGTTGGCATCATGTTGCTTGAGCATTGCACGTGGTTGATTGTGTTCCTTTTGCTTGTTGTTCTTGCTTGGGTAGAGTCGGGAGACGAGTTCGTGAACGAGGAGCCCGTTGAGTTCGCTTACGAGGACCAAGACAACTCTGAGTACTTTGCACGCAAGATGACCATACCCTCGAAATCACTTCTATCTTTGCTTGCTAGATTCTCGCTCTTTTGCTATGCCTATGCTACGATACCTACCACTTGCTTATCATGCCTCCCAAATTTCCATGTCAAACCTCTAACCCACCATTTTCTAGCAAACCGTTGTTTGGCTATGTTACCGCTTTGCTCAGCCCCTCTTATAGCGTTGCTAGTTGCAGGTGAAGATTGGAGATCGTTCCTTGTTGGAACATGTTTATTGTTGGGATATCACAATATTATCTTGTTATCTTAATGCATCTATATACTTGGTAAAGGGTGGAAGGCTCGGCCTTATGCCTAGTGTTTTGTTCCACTCTTGTCGCCCTAATTTCCGTCATATCGGTGTTATGTTGCCGGATTTTGCGTTCCTTACACGGTTGGGTTATAATGGGAACCCCTTGACAGTTCGCTTTGAGTAAAACTCCTCCAGCAATGCCCAACCTTGGTTTTACCATTTGCCACCTAGCCTCTCTTTCCCTTGGGTTTCCGGAGCCCAAGGGTCATCTTTATTTAAACCCCCCGGGCCAGTGCTCCTCTGAGTGTTGGTCCACCTCGTCAGCCGTCGGTGGCCACCAGGGGCAACTCTGGGCTGGCCTACCGGAAGTTTGGCAATCTGAGTGTGCCCTGAGAACGAGATATGTGCAGCTCCTATCTAGATTTGTCGGCACATTCGGGCGGTGTTGCTGGACTTGTTTTACCACTGTCGAGGATGTATTGTAACCAGGATGCCGAGTCTGATCGAAATACCTCGGGAGAAGGAATATCCTTCGTTGATCGTGAGAGCTTGTGATGGGCTAAGTTGGGACTCCCCTGCAGGGATTTGAACTTTCGAAAGCCGTGCCCGCGGTTATCGGCTGATGGGAATTTGTTAATGTTCGGTTGTAGATAACATGAAACATAACTTAATTAAAATGCACCAATCGCATGTGTAACCGTGATGGTCTCTTCTCGGCGGAGTCCGGGAAGTGAACACGGTGTTGGAGTAATGCTTGACGTAGGTTGTTCTAGGATCACTTCTTGATCATAGTTGTTCGACCGTGCGTTTGCCTTCTCTTCTCGCTCTCTTTTGCGAATAGGTTAGCCACCATATATGCTAGTCGCTTGCTGTAGTTCCACATCATACCTTGCCTTACCTATAAGCTTAAATAGTCTTGATCGCGAGGGTGTGAGATTGCTGAGTCCCCGTGACTCACAGTTTACTTCCAAAACCAGATGCAAGGACCGATGGTACCGCTCCAGACGATGCGCTTTAGCTCAAGTGCGAGTTCGATGAAGACTCTCGTCGTTACTATGTGTCTTTCACAGATGATCAGTAGTGGTGCCCAGTTGGGGCGATCGGCGACTTTGTCGCATTTGGGGGTTGATCTTTATTTTGGTACCGTAGTCGGACCATGAGTGTATTGGATGAATGTAATGACTTATTTATGTAATTGTGTGACGTGGCGAGTGTAAGCCAGCTATGTGCTTTACCCCTTTATTTATTTACATGGGTTGTTGTGAAGATTACCTCACTTGCAACATTGCTTTCAATGCGGTTATGCCTCTAAGTCGTGCTTCAACATGTAGGAGATATAGCCGCATAGAGAGCGTTACACCGCAGCATCAACAGTTGGGTCGACCTCACCGATGCCTTCGTCCGCAACTTCACCAGCACATACAAGTGGCCTCCCAAACCTCGTCAGCTTTCCTTGTGCGTGCAAGGCCCCAACGAGTCAACTCGCGACTACCTCACGCGCTCGGCCAAGCTTTGTAACTCCTGTGAGGGCATGCACAAGGTGCAGGCCATCGAATACTTCACCGCCGGGTGCCGAGAGGGCACCCTCCTCAAGCACAAGCTCCTCTGCGACGAGCCAGAGACCCTCTATGAGCTGCTGATCATAGCAGACAAATATGCCACGGCCGACTCCTCCATGAAAGCGGAAATCCAAGTTAGTGCGACTGGCAAGGTGGCTCCGCAGGCTCCTCGAAGCCCGACTGGAGACGCCAGTCGGCGTCAACAACAGAACGACCACAAGTGCAAGGCCACGCAGCCGGCTTCCACCAGCCGACAGGTGGCAACAGTCGAAGACCAGCAGCCGGAAGGGCCGCCTCCGCCCAAACGACAGAAGGGCGGCAAGCCCAACTGGTTGCCGGCTTTCTCATATGAGCAGACTTTGGATGCTCCCTGCAAATTCCATAGTGGTGCGAAGCCGTCCAACCACACCACTCGGAAGTGCCACTGGCTCACTAGGATCGTCGAGGGAGACGGCCTCATGCCACCCCCGCCTGCTGGGCAGCCGCCTCCTCCTCCCCCCAGCAGCCGGTGGTCAGACCAGTCGGCACAATACAAGGCGAATACCCATAAGAGCATGGAGCCTATGTCATCTTCACCGGTGTGGCCGATGATCGACGCAGCAGGTGGCTGCAACAACAAGAAGTAAATGCGGTAGCGTCAAAGACCCCAGAATTCATGCATTGGTCTGAAAAGCCCATTAGCTGGAGCAGAGCTGATCATCCAGAGGTGATGCCTAAGCCCAGCTCCTATGCCCTGATTTTGGACGCCACCTTTGCCACGGACAAGCGAGCAGCTCGCTTCTCCCGAGTCCTGATAGACGGCGGCAGCAGCATTAACATCCTATACAAGGATACCATGGAGAAATTAGGAATCAGATAGAGGCAGCTTCAGCCCAGCCGGACAGTATTCCATGGCATAGTTCCTGGCCTTTCCTGCTCACCAATCGGCAAGATTCTGATAGACGTCCTCTTTGGAGACAAAGATCATTTCCGCTGAGAGTCAGTATGGTTTGAAGTGGTGGACCTTGAGAGCCCATACCATGCGTTACTTGGCTGGCCTGCCCTGGCCAAGTTCATGGTTGTTCCCCACTATGCCTACTTCAGGATGAAGATGCCAAGTTCCAAGGGGATTCTGACCATAACTGGCGACTACAAGAAGTCGTCCGCCTGCGCAGCAGAGAGTGGTCGATTGGCCGAGTCCCTCGTGATCGCAGCTGAGAAGCGGCTCCTTGACCAGGTTGTGGTGATGGCAAGCAAGCAGCCAGAGATGTCGCCCGATCCCAAGGAGTCAGAAGCTGAGGGCTCGTTCAAGCCGGCCAAAGAAACAAAGAAGATACCCTTGGACCCAGAGCACCCGGAGAGGTACGTTGTCATAGGTACAAACCTCGACAGCAAATAGGAAGGCGAGCTCGTCGATTTGCTCCATGAGAATCGGGACATCTTCGCATGGTCCCCCAAAGACATGCCAGGTGTCCCGATGGATTTCTCCGAGCACAAATTACACGTCCAGTCTGATGCCAAGCCAATCAGGCAGGCCTTGCGCCGCCTATCAGAAGAGAAGAGAAGAGTCGTCGGAGAAGAAATTGCCCGGCTGCTGGCAGCCGGCTACATCATGGAGGTGTTCTTTCCAGATTGGTTGGCCAACCCGCTCCTTGTGCTGAAGAAGAACAAGCAGTGGCATATGTGTATTGATTACACCAGCCTCAACAAAGCATGCCCCAAGGACCCGTTTGCTTTACCAAAAATCGACCAAGTAATAGACTCGACAGCCGGATGCGAGCTGTTGAGTTTTTTGGATGCATATTCAGGATACCACCAGATCAAGTTGAACCCGGTTGACAGACTGAAGACCGCCTTCATCACGCCATTTGGAGACTTCTGCTACTTGACTACGATGTTCGGCTTGAGGAATGTCGGCGCCACCTTTCAACGTTGCATGCAGAAGTGCCTCCTCAAGCAACTCAGCAGAAACGCCCACGTTTACGTGGACGATGTGGTGGTGAAGATGGAGAAGCGTGGAACGCTGCTAGAAGACCTCGAGGAGACCTTTGAGAATTTGCGCCAATTTCAAATCAAGCTCAACCCAGAGAAATGCGTCTTCGGGGTACCAGCCCACCAGCTTCTTGGCTTCCTGGTCTCCGAACGCGGCATAGAATGCTACCCTGTGAAGATCAAGGCCATTGAGAGGATGGAAGTACCCAGCCGACTGGTGGACGTACAGAAGTTCACCGGCTGTTTGGCATCCATCACCCGATTCATCAGTCGGCTGGGCGAGAAGGCTCTCCCCCTATACCAACTCATGGAAGTAGACCACTTTTTTCGAGTGGAACCACAAGGCCGACGAAGCTTTTCTCCAGTTGAAGAAGATGTTGACTACTCCACCTGTCCTGGCCATGCTCCTATACATCACCGCCACCAGCCGAGTGGTCAGCACAGTCATCGTGGTAGAGCGCAAGGAGGAAGGCAAAGCCCTACCCGTCCAGAGACCGGTATATTATTTGAGCGAAGTACTGTCGACCTCTAAGCAAAACTACCCCCACTACCAGAAGATGTGCTACGGTGTGCACTTTGCCGCCAAAAAATGAAACCGTACTTTCAAGAGCATCCAATCACTGTGGTCTGCACAGCTCCACTGGCCGAGATCATTGGAAGCCGGGATGCTTCGGGCCGAGTGGCCAAATGGGCCATAGATATGGCCCCCTACACCATCTACTACCATCCTCGCACCGCCATCAAGTCACAAGTGCTGGCCGACTTCCTCGTCGACTGGGCCGAGACCCAGTACTTGGCGCCAGCGCCTGACTCCACCCATTGGCGGATGCATTTTGATGGCTCCAAAATGCGCACCGGCTTGGGAGCGGCATCATCCTCACCTCTCCCAAAGGCGACAAGCTCAAATATGTGCTGCAATTCCACTTTGCCGCCTCCAACAACGTCGCCGAATACGAGGCACTCATTCACGGGCTCCGGCTTGCCAAAGAGCTCGGCATTCACCGGATCCTGTGCTATGGGGACTCCGACTTGGTGGTCCAGCAGTCGTCAGGCGAGTGGGACGCCAAAGATGCAAACATGGCGAGCTACCGCTTCCTCGTACAACAACTCAGTGGATATTTTGAGGGATGCGAGTTTCTCCACGTGCCAAGAAACGACAACGACCAAGCAGACGACCTGGCACAAATCGGCTCCACCCGTCAAGCAATACCAACCGGCGTCACCCTTCAGCGCCTTCTCAAACTGTCTGTCAAGCCATCACTAGAGTCAGATTCTATCTGCGTGCTGGCTCCTCCTGAAGCAGTCGGATCCGACTTGAGAGCTCAATCAGCTGGCACAGGAGTTCTGACGGACGGCTCAGGGGTCGCAGTAGTCGCACCCAGCCCGGGGACTTCAGAACCCAGCCCAGGGACTGCAGCGACTAGCCCGGGGACTTCAAAACTCGGCCCGAGGACTGCACCAATCGGCCCGGAGACTTCATCGACACAGAAAGCGGCTGCCGACTCCAACCCGCCGCCTGCCGGCCCAGCTGCCCTTGTCCAAGTTGCAGTCCTGACAGTTGCAGAAGTCGCAGCACCTTCATGGGCCCAGCCCATCCTCAGTTTTTTGGTGAACAAAGAGCTACCAACTAATGAGATCTTGGCCCGGCAAGTGCAATGTCGGGCAGCAGCCTACACCATTGTCAACAGAGAGCTCGTGAGGCGCAGTGTCACTGGTGTCTACCAGCGCTACGTGGAGCCGGAGCAAGGCCAAGCGATTCTCAAAGACATCCATCAAGGCGAATGTGGCCACCACGCGTGTGATAGCCTGGCTTATTAGGGATGAAAGACTACTCATATCAATAAGGAATTCCTTCTTTTTTGGGAGCCCATTCGGACAGAACTCCAAAGTTAAGCGTGCTTAGCTTGGAGTAGTGTCAGGATGGGTGACCGACCGGGAAGTTGCTCCCGGGTGCGCACGAGTGAGGACAAAGTGCGCAGAAAAGACTAGTATTGATCTGTGGGGCCAGTCTAGATCCCGCCAGGAGTAATGACCACCGGCAGGTGTGTCCGGGGCGTTACAAGTTGGTATCAGAGCCGACCCTCGTGGTTACACGGATGGTTGTGGACAGGTGCGTGGTCATGTTGTTCATGACGGTTGTGACCCGTCGTGGCACACGGCATGGCACATGTACTGGACTGGAAGCACAGACGTATGTGCCAAGAGGGAACGTTCCTATGGCCCGACGAGGACGTCGGTTCCTCTGAGTGGGGGTGTATGTGATAGCCTGGCTTATTAGGGATGATAGACTACTCATATCAATAAGGAATTCCTTCTTTTTTGGGAGCCCATTCGAACAGAACTCCAAAGTTAAGCGTGCTTAGCTTGGAGTAGTGTCAGGATGGGTGACCGATTGGGAAGTTGCTCCCGGGTGCGCACGAGTGAGGACAAAGTGCGCAGAAAAGACTAGTATTGATCTGTGGGGCCAGTCTAGATCCCGCCAGGAGTAATGACCACCGGCAGGTGTGTCCGGGGCGTTACAAGTTGGTATCAGAGCCGACCCTCGTGGTTACACGGATGGTTGTGGACAGGTGCGTGGTCATGTTGTTCATGACGGTTGTGACCCGTCGTGGCACACGGCATGGCACATGTACTGGACTGGAAGCACAGACGTATGTGCCAAGAGGGAACGTTCCTATGGCCCGACGAGGACGTCGGTTCCTCTGAGTGGGGGTGTATGTGATAGCCTGGCTTATTAGGGATGATAGACTACTCATATCAATAAGGAATTCCTTCTTTTTTGGGAGCCCATTCGAACAGAACTCCAAAGTTAAGCGTGCTTAGCTTGGAGTAGTGTCAGGATGGGTGACCGATTGGGAAGTTGCTCCCGGGTGCGCACGAGTGAGGACAAAGTGCGCAGAAAAGACTAGTATTGATCTGTGGGGCCAGTCTAGATCCCGCCAGGAGTAACGACCACCGGCGGGTGTGTCCGGGGCGTTACAACGCGGCTTCAAGAGCACTCGTCGCCAAAGCCTTCCGCCATGATTTCTTCTGGCCAACTGCTCTTGAAGATGCCAAGGAATTGGTCCAAAAATGCAAAGGGTGCCAGAAGTTTCGTTCCAAGCCACATAAGCTGGCTTCTGCCCTCAAGACTATTCCCATTGCCCGGCCCTTTGCTGTCTGGGGCCTGGACATGGTGGGACCATTCAAAACAGTGTGAGGCGGCATGACCCATCTGCTTGTCGCGGTGGACAAGTTCACCAAGTGGATAGAGGCCAAACCAATCAAGAAGCTAAACGGTCCGACTGCTGTGACTTTCATCTCCGACATCACCATCAGATACGGCATACCGCACAGCATCATCACCGACAACGGCACAAACTTTGCCAAAGGCACGTTGGCCCGTTTCTGCACGACGAAGGGCATCAGACTAGACTTAGCGTCCGTTGCCCATCCGCAGTCAAACGGACAAGTAGCTGTCTGGGGCCTGGACATGGTGGGACCATTCAAAACAGTGTGAGGCGGCATGACCCATCTGCTTGTCGCGGTGGACAAGTTCACCAAGTGGATAGAGGCCAAACCAATCAAGAAGCTAAACGGTCCGACTGCTGTGACTTTCATCTCCGACATCACCATCAGATACGGCATACCGCACAGCATCATCACCGACAACGGCACAAACTTTGCCAAAGGCGCGTTGGCCCGTTTCTGCACGACGAAGGGCATCAGACTAGACTTAGCGTCCGTTGCCCATCCGCAGTCAAACGGACAAGTAGAGTGAGCAAACGACCTCATCTTATCCGGCATCAAGCCTTGACTGGTCGAGCCTCTGGAGCGTTCGGCCGGCTGTTGGCTCGATGAGCTGCCGGCCGTCCTCTGGAGCCTGCGCACAACTCCAAACAAGTCAACCGGCTTCACGCCCTTCTTCCTCGTCTACGGTGCCGAAGCCGTCATCCCAACGGACATAGAGTTCGACTCCCCTCGAGTCACCATGTACACCGAAGAGGAGGCGGAAGAAGCACGTCAAGACGGTGTCGATCTGCTGGAAGAGGGCCGGCTATTAGCACTCAGTCGGTCCAGCATCTACCAGCAGAGCCTGCGCCGATATCATAACCGGAAGGTCAAGCCGAGATCTTTCCAAGAGGGAGACCTTGTGCTCCGGCTGATCCAGCAAACAGCCGCTCATCACAAGCTCTCAGCGCCTTGGGAAGGCCCCTTCGTCATCAGCAAAGTGCTAGGCAACGACTCCTAATACCTGATCGACGCTCAGAAGCCTCGAGCACGGAAGAGGGACGACTCCGGCAAGGAGACGGAACGGCCGTGGAACGCAAACCTCCTCCGAAGATTTTACAGTTAAAGCAGTATGTACCGCGCTACCTTTTGTATTAAGTACAAAGACCCCGGGTCCCCCGAGACGAGCTCGGGGGCTGCCCTCTTGTATCTATATGATAAGAATCATGCCCATAAGTGTGTTATTTTTTATGCCGCTTGGCACCGGGTCCAACTAGTCGGCCCGGTACTTGCCGCCTTGCACTACGAAATGCTTCCTGCAGCCGGGCAAGTAATGTGTGGCACCTAAGCCATCTCCTGCCAGAAGCCGCAGCTCGCAGAGTGACTGGACGGTGGGCAGGAGTAAGGTAGAAAGGATGCCCATATGAAAAATGGCTAAGGACACAAGCATGGGCATAGTCTAAGCCGGCTTCCCGCCTCTTACGACCGACTGTTGAGCAGCCGGCTCGCCGTGTTCTACTTAACTTGCCAAAGAACTCTAAATGGCTAAGTACTTGCCTTCCCAAAAGAAGCTAAGTACTTGATCTAGCAACAGTCCGCAGAGCGGCTGTCTGACTGGCAAGACGGCAACCAAGGGAAGGCGGCAAGGGAAAAAAGCCAAAGAGCAACAGGCAAGAAGAGATAGAACTTGGAATATATTTACATAGCAAGGCCCTTGGCCAATCTTCAAACAACAGTTGAAGATACACCCCGTGGGTGGAATTATGCAAATTTAACAAAGTTCATCAAGACCGATATGCAGGTATAAACAAAGGTAAAGTGCAGCCTAGGAAGCAGCAGGCGGGCTTGGTGGAACGGCGGAATCGGCGGCGCCGGCTGGTGGAGCGGCCGGCTGGGAAGTCTCCGCTTGGTCGCCTCCAGTGGTAGCCGGCTCGGTTGGGCGTGGCTCATTGTTGGAGGCGCGGTCGAGGTTAGGCTGGCCGTCCGCTCCGACCTCCGGCACCTCCCCTTCGCCTTCCTCCTCCGCCCCGCCTTCTTCCTCGCCACTGGAGTCGATTACCTCCGCTGAATCCTCGTCGTCAGCCGGATTCATCCCGAACCATTCGGGCAGCGCCTCGTCGCCATTCTCAGCCCGCTCCGGGACGAAGACGCTGGTGTTAGTGTACTCAGCGATCGACGCTGCTCGCTTGACGAGGTCATCTTCCATGACCGCCAACTCCGCCTGAGCTTCTAGCCGGAACGTGGCTAGCTGGGCTCAACTCAGCCTAGGATACCACACCTTGACAAACTCTAAGGCCCGACGCGCTCTAGCCCGGGCCGAAGAGCCCTTCCAGGCTTCAAGGCGGCCAATCGCTACCTCCAGCCAGTCGACAGTCTGACTTGGGGTGCGCGGTGCCGGCATGTCCGGCCACAGGGCGGCGATCGCCTGGGCGCCGACACATTGAAGCCGGCGCAACATCCGGTGAGCCGGCCGAAGACGAGCCTCAATGCTCAGGATCTACTCGTTAAGGGTTCGGGGGGAGTCAGCGGCGATCTTCGCGCCATCCGCCCTCCGCCCTTCACGATCAGCCTCGATGGCCTGGTTGGCGGCGTCCGAGTGGCTAGGGAAGAAGTCTGCTAGGACAGGAAGGCAAAGAGCCAAATTAGAGATTAGAAGCTGGCTCGACCAACAGCCGGAAGCTCAAAGAATAAAAGTGAGGAGAGGCTCACCGTCGACGAGATCCTCGATCTCATGGAAGTCGGAGGACAGCATCGCCTCCTTGTCGGTCCAGGAGGAGCGCTCGGACGCGAATTCGTCAAGGAGGGCGGTCTCCTTGTCCTTCGCCTCTTTCTGGGCCTTCTTGAGCAGCTCCTTCTGCTCCGCCAGCTACGTGGCCAGCCGGTCGCGCTCCTCAGCCAGCTGGCCGCACTCCTCCTCCTTGGTGTGCAGGGCGGTGTTGGCCTCGCCTAGCTGCTGCTGCAGGGCGGCGTTGGCCTCTGCAAAAGAAGGAGGAGAACAAGGTGTTAGTTACCAACAAGGAAGAAAAGTTGCCCAGGAGATCCGGCCCGACTGCTCAGCAGTCGGCTTGATTCGCGAGGACTACAGCCCGCGGGCGCGCCAGCGCGCCCCCGTGAAGAAAGAGTCACCAATAGAAAAAAGAAAAGTCGCCCAGGAGATCCGGCCTGACTGCTCAGCAGTCGGCCCGAAACTCGGGGACTACAACCCGCGGGTGCGCCAGCGTGCCCCCGCAGAGAAGGAAGAGGACTCACTTCGGCTTTCCGACAAGTTGGCGGTCCACTTGGCCAGCTCCTCGACATTGGCATTGAAGGTGGTCATGCGAAGATTGTGGTAGTCCTGTGACAAAATTTCAAACAAGTATTAGTACTTGGAACTCGCCGATCAGAGTTCCGAGCCGCCTGCTCAGCAGCCGGCTCGAAACTCGGGGACTACACCCAGTGGGTGCGCTGGCGCGCCCCCACCGAGAAGAACAAGAGGCCGAGACAAAGAAGAAGGGAACGTACCCGGACGGCTTCTCGCGATGCCAGATACGCCTTGGTGCAGTTCTTGATGGCATCGCCCTCGGCTCGGAGCATGGCCTGGATGTCCAGAAGCGCCCGGTTCAATGGGCCTGTCCCGCCTCCCCGCACCCACCCAGTGGGCGCGGCGATCATGGAACTCGCGGCGCCGGTCTCCAGAGGGCGCGGCGCCGAAGCCGCCTTCGCGAGACGATGACTCGTCGGCGTGCCGACCTAAAGAACTAGACCCGCCACCAACTCATCTTCAGTCGGCGGCACCGGCGGGTCTGCTGGCTGCTCGCCTTGCGCGCTCCCAGATGGCGGCGGTGGCGGCACGATCACGTCCGGCATGGCGGTGTCGCTGCCATCCTTCTCCATGACCGGGTTCTCGCCGCTGGCCTCCCCATTATGCGCGGTGAACTCCGGGGGTGGCGGCGCGGAGTTCAGAGGAATACCAAAAACCGCTGACTCGCGGTGCACGGCTTCTTCAGCTCGCTTCTTCACCGCGTCAGCGGCCTCGGCCTCCGCTAGTCTCTTATTGGCGGCGGCCACCGCCTTCTTCAGGCGGGCGGCTTCCTGCTCTTCACGCACCTCTTGTGCGTTCCGCTCTGTTGCCTCCCGGGAGGTCGGCGGCAGGGTCAATCCGTCGAGTGGTAGCGGAAGTCTCCGCCGACCCTACGATGGAGGCAGCAGGGACCTTGTCAAGAGAGAGGGGAGCCCTGGACCCAAGGGCGACAAGCAAGCAAACTCAGACAAGATCAACGAAAGAAAAAATGAAAGCGCAAGAAAGGTAGCACTTACGCGGAGACCAGCAGCGGCTTCTACACTTCCTTGCGGAAGCGGTGGGCCTTTGCGGCCGCCTCGTCCCGCTTGGTCACCGCGGCCGAGCCCTTGTGCTTCTTCGGCCGGCTGCCGAACAGGCTCGGCGCGGCCCTGCGTTTCTTCGCGCCACCTTGGGCGTCCGGCGCGGCAGAAGAGCTCGCACCGGGCTGGCCGGCTCCTGGCTGGTGGCGTGGGGCGACCTCCTCCGCGTCATCGTCAGGCCAGTCATCAGAACTGGCCCCGAGCCTCGGGCAACCCACTTCGCCGCTTCCTCCCTCGGTGTCGTCCTCCAAGGCCGTGCCCCCAAGTTCGGGTCGTCGACGTCGCTCTCCGCCCGGTCAGGGAGGAATTTGCGGGCCGGCCCCACGGTGTCGGCTGCCGGATGGAGGAGGGGGTTGAAACCAAAGCCGATTGGTCAGATTGGACAAGACAGACTCGGCGGCAAAGGAGTCAAAGCAAAAGGAAAAGAAACAACTCACCATGGGCGGAGGGTTGGCGCGTGAATACGGCTCCTTGCCGAACTGCCACTCTCCCATGAGCTCGCAGTTCGCAAGGTAGTTCACCATGTGGGCTACCTCCGCGTGAGGCATCTCCTTGGTGCATAGACGACTCGGGTCCCGATGCCCGCTCATCTGGCAAATCATGTGGGGGCGACTTTGGAGTGGGAGCACTCGGCGCGCCACGAAGGCGGCCAGCAAATCCGGCCCGGTCAGGCCCTCCGACTACGTCAGCACTCAGAGTCGCGCGATGGCGCCGGCTCCTGCAGGGGTCAGCGTCCTGGCCTGATATGACCAGTTGGGCTGCCTCCCAGCCGGCGGGCCGGCCATGTAGGCCGACAGATTGACCCAGTCGCCCTCCACGAAGACGCTCTTCACGTAGAAGTATGACCGCTGCCACATCTTCACTGACTTTATCAGCCGGATGGGGGGAAACGGGTTGTCGGCCCCCGACCTCCGCACGGCGATGAACGCGCCGCACTGAGCCGTCACGCCTGTGGCATGGGTGTCGAGCTTGGAGTAGAAGAACTCCCCCCAGAGCTCGATGGTGGGGAGAACGCCGAGGAAGCCTTCGCACAAGGCGACGAAGGCGGACATCAGCACCACCGTGTTGGGGGTGAGGTGGTGCGGCTAGAGACCGTAGAATCCGAGAAAGGCGCGGAAGAAGCCGCTCGCCGGAAGGCCAAGGCCGCGTAGGCAGTGCGAGCGGAAGACGACCCGCTGGCCCTCCTCCGGCTCCGGCGAGATTTCCTTCTTTGGCGCGAGGCAGACCCTCACGAAGTCCTTGCCGGGCAGCCATCGTGTCATGCGGAGGAAATGTATGTGATCATCGTGGACTTCTGAACCGTCCCAGGTGCTGGAGTGCACCGCGGAGTGCGTGGCGGCAGAAGAAGAGCTCATCGGGAACGGGTCACCGCGGCACTCGGCGTGGCTTGGGGCGCGGCGGCGAGAGGAAGAAGAGGAGGAAGCAGTGAGGAGGAGGGGCGCGCGTGCTCCGCCGCTCCCCCTCCTCCCCCTACTTATAGACCAGTGGGCTGCGAAGCCGAGGGGGCGGGTGTGGGATTTACTGGGCCCACTACCCCCATGCCTCCCACGTTTATCGTGCAAAGTTACTACGCGCAGTAACTCCGCGGGAATCTCAACCGTCCGCCCAGGCCGCAGCGGATCTGCTCGCGTGCCGCGGCGTGGTAGTGGTGGGCCCCGCTTATAGGCGTGTCCTGTCACGCGCGTGGGTGGGCAGACTGGCCCGGCCGCACGTCGCCACGTGACAGGCCCGAAACGGGCGGCGGCCCGGAAGCTTAGCTAGCACGCCACTTGGATCCTGCCGAGGCGTTCGAAAATTTTGGACAAGTCAGATTGGGCGAGTCCGACTCCTGCCAGTCGGCCCGGTAGAAGCCGAACGAAGCTTTGCCTCAAGCACTTGGAGAAAGGAAACTGCTGAGGCTCCTCGTCCAATAGCCCGCGGCGCCTCACCAGCTTCGGGGACTACTGTCGGAGTAATGGGCCATGGGTAGGCTAACCCGACGCCCATAACCTTTCAAGACATAGGGGTTGTTCACGCCCCTCAGGATGCCAAGGAAAAAAGCCACCTTCTGGAAGCCGGATGGAGAAATAGCCGGCTGCCCGTAGACGTCCGAGTCCAGAAGGCGAGGTCGAGACGAGCCGACTCCTGCCAGGCGGCTTCCAGAGAAGCCGGCTCCCAGGAGTTGGCCCACGGCCCCTTCAAAGCCCGTACCCACATAAAGGGCGACGGGGCGGGGGATGGCTACAGTGCAGCCCATCCCCTCCCCTTCCTAAGGGCTGGCGCGGCCACAGTGCGCTGTACCAACGAGGAGCCCCGCCCGGCACGGTACTATTGCCATGCCAGCCCTGACGTCATCAAGGGCAGGCGGAGTCCTGCTCCCACGACGGCCTGTCTGTATGGCCCAAGGACGACAGGCCCCACCAGTCAGTGAGAGTCCAGAAGACAGCGAAGATCCCTACCAATCAGACCTGATGGGAGTCGGCCCCTAGGAGTCGGCCTGCTCTCCCATGGGCCCCACGCGCCATTAACCAGACTAGACGGGGAGTGGCTACAATGATCGCCCGCCATGACAGCGGTGATGTAGCCATGATCCTTCGACCAAGCCCGCGTCATTAGAAGCGCGGCATAGTGATCAGCAGCTGGCAAGACCCCCAAGCGGTGGGTACGGCCTGTCGGCTCCGTACCAGACCAGTCGGTGGCGCCCCCCGATCGGCGGGCCCCAGCAGTCAGCGGAGAAGTCGGCAGCCGAAGAGACTGATGGCTAGGCCTGCGCCCAGTCATATTACCCTTGTACCCCTGGGGGTAGGCCTATATAAACCCCCAGGGCACCCATGCAAAGGGTTCGGGCCCATTAGAACTAGACGAGAGATATAGGAAGGATAAAGCTAGCCTTGCCTTCTCCTACCTCCAGCATACAGCTCGAGGAGCGCCCTTCTACTCACTTTGCTTTAGTGATCATGCGGAGACCCCGTAGAGCAGGACTAGGGGTGTTATCTCCTAGGAGAGCCCCGAACCTGGGTAAAGTACGACGGCGTTCGTGTCTATGCCTAATCCCGGTTCCGAGCACCGGCGACGTTCTACTCGCTCCCACCATGATAAGCCATCCTTTGGCATATGTCGCACCCAACCCCCGACAGCCAGGGTCAGCATTGAAGGCTGAGAGGAGGACACCAGGCTTGCCTTCTGGAGATCGAAGGGCTGGCCTACAACGAGGCCTATCTGACCCAGGACATCCCTATCGGTCTATAGTAACGAATTTCACTCTTTCGTCCTTGAGGAAGTTCTTAAAATCCTGGCACTCAACGTCGGCATGGCATATGTGGTAACCAAGCACATGTTATGTACGCAAACCTGGATCATGGCGGGCTTCTTCTTCTCTGCCTCCTTTAGAATCTTCTCGCTTTCCAGGACTGTGGTGTACTCAACATCTAGCCCAGCGACCCACTCATCCTTTGAGTTTTCGAACATGCTTCTGAAGCGAGCAAGGCATCCTTTCACCGTCGCATATCCAAGGGTGTAGATGACAATGAACTCATCGCCGGTGATGGCTCTAATATGGTACTCAGCGGCGACCATGGAGATTTGGGATGCCATGGATTTTGGAGGAGGGTTAGGAGAAGTTGAACTGGTGTAATGTGAAAGGACGGGACGACTGGGAGCGAACTATTGTAAGCTAGAAGACAGGAACGAGTAGGGTGTGCGAACGACATGGGGTTGTTGGCTTGCCCCGTGGATAAACGGCTGCAAGCCCCCAAAGAGTTCTTGAGTACTATGCGGGACCCACTAGATGTCATGTCTACTAGAGCCATATCGTATGCCTGACGGTATAGCTTCTGCCTGTTCGCACGCCATGTCGACACGTGGATGTAACTTCACTTAATTCCCTCAACCGTCGCGCCTCCCACGACCTTCGCCTCCCTCACGCGGTCGTGCCCATTGAGACTTAGACCGGCTATAAATGAGCAATTTTTTGCCTACTCTGCATGCAAGATACTCCCTCTAGTTCTTTTTACTTCTGTCAACCGTTTGCAAAGTTTTTGACCAAATTTATACTAAAAATATCAGTATCTACAATACTAATTATAATGAGTATAAAAACTACGTTTTATAATGAGTATAAAATATTGATTTGACATTGTGAATATTGATGTACATTTTTCTATAAGTTTGGTCAAAGTAGAGGTACATTGACTCCAGAAAAAACTTAAATGCACAATGTAGACTGGTTCCTCCATCCAGGTGGGTGCCATGTCCTATCTAGTCATCACAATAATGTTAGCTATCAGAGTACCACAACCTCACTTCTAGTTTAAAGGGCTCGATTCAAAAATTTCACCTACTCTTACCAAGATAGAGGCGGTGGAATAATTTTTGTAGTGGTTTCTAGAGTCTGGACTCCATCTTCAGGAACCTTCGCCGCCGCTGGCAAGAATCCAAGGAGATGAACCAGAAAGGAAATGAGGCTAGAATGAGTAGTTCCATATTTTATAGAGTGGCAGAGGTGGGTAAATATCTGCTATACAGTACCTCCGATGGCAAGGTCGTGTCTCTATGCACACACATCTCAGCCGTTGGTTCCAAGTAGATCGAACGGCTCACATTGTCCATAGGCAGACATACCATCACCACCAACTGAGATTTTTATAGGAGTGGTCATGCATGCATGTGGTGTAATTAATGCATCAGTTTACACAATTTTTTGAGAAAAACGAGAGTACTAATTAGGTACTTTTGCAAACTACGGTATTAGTTCCACCATTCATCATCTACCTTGGTTGAAGAGATTTTCAAATTAAGCCCTATAAACTAGAAAGGAGGGAGTACCACATTACCACCACTATGGCCAGCCTTAATCATCGCATGCAATAATTTAGTGCACCTTGAAATCTGAATGCCTCCTTGACTCTCCTTCTCCCTCCAGAAGTCCCACCACTCCACCCTGTGTGGAAAAAATCTGCATGCATGACTCTCCTCCCCCGCGCTCATCCAATCCGTTGTGACCAGCAATATTTCCACCCCTTCCGTCACCCGTAATTTACTCCAACAAATATGCCCACGTAGCTACTTCTGTTAATTAACTGTAGGTACATTGGGACACTGACATGTGGGCCCAACAGGCATCTGGCGCACATGTCAGTGACGCAACTGGACCTGCAGTTAAGTCAGTGAAGCTCAGTCCATATATTACGTAGGTGTGCTATTGCTCGCTATAAATACTGCGCCCCCACGGCATTCGGAAGAACACTCACGTTCATCGCTATCTCCTCCCCCTCCCTCTCACGTCGACCACCATGTCATCCCCCCTCCCAAGCCCTAGGCACCCCTCGCTGCACCGCGCAGATGGTCATGCGTCGCCGTTCTGTTCCTCGCCACCACTAGTCGAGGAGGATGCATCGCCATTCCGTTCCTCGCTGCCACTAGTCGAGGAGGTTGTGTCAGCATTCCGCTCCTCGCCTCGACGCGTTGAGGTGGACGCGTCGGTGTTCCGACTCTCTCCAACACGCGCGTCGGAGGACGCGTCAGCTCCCCGCTACGAGGAGAACGACGTGCCGCCCGCCAAGCCCCCCCCCCCATCCTTCAGGAGCTTCGGAAAGAAATGGATGTCGCCTTGTGGGAGGCTTTGCCTCCGGCAGAGCGCGCCAAAATAGAGGCGGAGAAGAAGGCCGACAAAGAGAAGCGCTCCACGGGGCAAGCTGTCTGGCAGGCCTATGTCGCGTCCGAGAGAGTTAGGCAATTGGCTCTTTGGCAGAAGGCTCGTGCGAGGGCCGTGAGGGTGGCGGAGGACGCCCGTGCCAAATCCCTAAGTGCAGTCGGGCCCAAGCGCCTCATCTACACTTGGCGGTATGTGGACCGGGTGCATGCTTCCAGCGAGGAGGAGTACCTGTTGGCGCCGGATCACCACACTGGTGAGATCGCGCTCGCCCACCGGCAAGCCACCAATCAGCACCTGGCGAGTTGCGAGGCTGAGGAAGAGGCGTTGTGTCGACGCGCTGGGAAATGGCCGCGCACCAGGGCACTCGTGGCGCGCCGCAAGCGCTCCTAGGAGCATCATGGCTTTTATTAGGAATATAATTTAGTTTCATAAGGCGTTCTCATTAGTTTTGGGACGCAAATGATAAATCCCGAACGTTCGGGATTATTAGCATCCTTAATTAAGTATGTAAAAGGAAAAGATTGGAAACCTTGTGTATTCATACGCATTTTGTAAGTACGTGCATATGTCACATGCACTAACATTTTATCAGCTAAATCTTTGGTCAAAATTTAGCACAAATTACAATGGTGACGAATAAACCAGGACAGAGGTACTAGTAGTAGTTTAGAAGCCCAAATAAATGAGTGAGGCACCTTAATGTTATTCTCCACTATGACTAGTCTTATGGGAAAAGCTGGGGAAGAGACGGCTTATTTTTTTAAGCTGCCAAAAGAACCGGCCCTGGGAGTGGTAGCTAGGGATACTAGGAGTAGTAGCTAGGGATCGAGTGTGCGAGATGAACCAGAGAAAGTAAATGCAGAGAGATGAAATGCAAAAAAAGACGGAGGGATGTGATGGTTGCTTTTCCGTTTATTTTAATAGACCACTTATTACTGGGAGTGGTTGGGTTTTGTGATATGACTTCTTTACTGCCGCGCCACGAGCGGGGTGAGACTCGCATGCATCGCCGCCCTCTACACTAGTACTACATCGATCGTGGATTATTAGTCCCCCATTGAATTTTACTGAATATTTAACTGACAAAATGTTAGTGCATGTCAACAAAAACTATATCGCTGGATTCATGTTTGAACATAGTTTTCAATGATATAATTTTAGGTGACATGCATCAGCATTTATCGTACTATATATAATGTTAGTTCAATTTTTTGTCGTACTAATCTATAGTTAGGTGCCCGTGCATTGCATGGAACAGTGAAAATGCATTGATAGGGGAGTTGTTTATTTTAACAAAGGATGTGGGGCTCATCTCGTGTCTAACGGGTATCGATA
This sequence comes from Triticum urartu, assembly GCF_003073215.2. Lineage (NCBI taxonomy): Eukaryota > Viridiplantae > Streptophyta > Magnoliopsida > Poales > Poaceae > Triticum > Triticum urartu. The sequence goes on from NC_053025.1 coordinate 316,389,117, forward strand.
GGTTTCTTCGGATATTATTTCATCTCTAGAGCTCACAAACATCCGGGTGAAATGGATAAAAAAGTATCTTTTGCAAACAAAAGCGTTCAACTGTTCAACCTGCATCCAAAACTTGTGAAGAAATAACACTTATTGTGCTTTGCAAGAAATGATATTTAAGAATTAGTTTTTGAGTATCGATTGTTATACATGTTGGCTACAGATGACATGGCACTTTCTTATAGTTAACAGTTGGCTATACTATTAAGTATTAACCGTGCCCTTATACACCTAGATGGAGGGATTAAATCAGGATGACTTGGAAGGGGCAGAGGAGATGTAAGAAATGGTTCATCATAAGTCTTTCACCAGTACTATAGTAAAAATTTCATACATGGAAGATTCTAGACTAAACCATAAATGGATACACTTTTTTCATGCGCGATACTCCAATAGAGCAGGATCATGCATGGAAGTCTCCACATGCTTAGACAGCGGATTACATTGAGCAAAGGCTAATGATCAACATTTAACTTGGTAATGCATATGGCTAGGTGAACCTCCTTGGAGTTCCCGTGCACCACGTTGGGGCAGGAATCATACCATGCGTCTTCCATGTCCACATAGGTGGGAAGTTCCCAGTTCGGCACAGTCCTAGTCAGCTTCTCGTAGCCAGTGTCGCCGCCCACGTAACTCGGAGGGGTTGTAACAGTGAGCACACACCCGTACATCGGCCTCGTTTCAGTGTTAGCGTCAGCGGCGTCGCCCCTGACGCACACTACAGAGACGGGGCGGCGGCCTGCGCGGGCCTCGCTGGTGCCCACGATCAAGAGGAAGACGCTGTCGTCCTCCTCCGAGACTAACATGCAGCGGTGATCCAACATTGACTCCGGCATGGTGAACGGGTAGCACGTCTCGTACTTGATGTTCTTCGCCGCGGGCCAGTAGTGATAGACGGACGACTGTGTGAGGTGATGCACGAGGTCCGCCGGCGAGCCCCAAAACGGCATCAGGCACTCATAGCAGTAGACGAAGGGCTCCTTGGAGGCATCGACCAGGCCGTCCATGAAACGGGAGTGGCTATAGGGGACGGTGCGCCAGTTGAATATATGAGCAAGTTACTATGAGATTTAGTCTGAATAAGCACAAAATAAATCATGATGGCTATAATAGAGATTAAACTAATCATGTGGACTAGCATAGGAGATGAACATATCGAAACTAGGACAAAGACTAGAAACATGAATTCTACCACGATTTCAAACATGAAGAACCGAAACACATATGGTGCAACGGGAGCAGCACCGTTGGCGTTCAGGTTGTCGCCCATGTCGTTGACGAAGAGGTTGTCGAGGTCGGGGAAAAAGTCATCTTCGGTGAAGTCGTCACTACCAGTAGTCGCGAGAGTGCGCTCCCCAAATTTCAACAGCGCCCGCCGAATGGAGCATGGGAGGGAGTGGTTGTAGGGGAGGTTGCGGCGGCAAAATGGAGCGTAGGAGTAGCACACGAAGCACTAGATGGTGCTCCTCCCTGGTCTCTATCTCTACTCTTATCTCTATCTCTACTACTCTCCTTTCTTTTTTATAATATACTAGTAGCTGTCAAATCAAATAGTACCGCGCCGCCCGCTGCACGCCTGGCTGAACATGCCTCCTCGCCTCCATCAAACCCCTCCGTTAAACCCGCATGCAAACCGAGAAACCTACTCCGGCCCGCGGGAGGAAATTTGCCAATTGCCATTGGAGAATAATAGAGTCACGTCCAATCCATTTGAGTTAATTGCGTGTATGATTCTGATACGTCTCCATCGTATCTATGTTTCCAAACACTTTTCACCTTATTTTGGACTCTAACTTGCATGATTTGAATGCAACTAACCCGAACTGACGCTGTTTTCAGCAGAACTGCCATGGGTTATTTTTGTGCAGAAATAAAAGTTATCAGAATGACATGAAACTTCACGGAGAATATTTTTGGAATATATAAAATATATTGGTGAAAGAATAACATCAGGGGGCTCACACCCTGTCCATGAGGGTGGGGGCGCGCCCCCTGCCTCGTGGGCCCCCTGATGCTCCACCGACCTCAACTCCGATTCTATATATGCACGTTTGAGGAGGAAAAAAATCAGGGAGAAGGATTCATCGCGTTTTACGATACGGAGCCGCCGCCAAGCCCTAATCTCTCTCGGGAGGGCTAATCTGGAGTCTGTTCGGGGCTCCGGAGAGGGGAATCCGTCGCCATCGTCATCATCAACCTTCCTCCACCACCAATTTCATGATGCTCACTGTCGTGCATGAGTAATTCCATCATAGACTTGCTAGACGGTGATGGGTTGGATGAGATTTATCATGTAATCGAGTTAGTTTTGTTAGGGTTTGATCCCTAGTATCCATTATGTTCTGAGATTGATGTTGCTATGACTTTGCTATGCGTAATGTTTATCACTAGGGCCCGAGTGCCATGATTTTAGATCTGAACCTATTATGTTTTCATGAATATATGTGAGTTCTTGATCCTATCTTGCACGTCTATAGTCACCTATTATGTGTTATGATCCGTTAACCCCGAAGTGACAATAATCGGGATACTTACCGGCGATGACCGTAGTTTGAGGAGTTCATGCATTCACTAAGTGTTAATGCTTTGTTCCGATACTCTATTAAAAGGAGGCCTTAATATCCCTTAGTTCCCAATAGGACCCCGCTGCCACGGGAGGGTAGGACAAAAGATGTCATGCAAGTTCTTTTCCATAAGCATGTATGACTATATTCGGAATACATGCCTACATTACATTGATGAACTGGAACTAGTTCTGTGTCACCCTATGTTATAACTATTGCATGAGGAATCGCATGCAATATAATTATCCGTCACTGATCCAATGCCTATGAGCTTTTCACATATTGATCTTTGCTTAGTTACTTTTCCGTTGCCACTTTTACATTACTACAAAAACTACTACTGTTACTTTTTCCACCGTTACTGTTACTTCTATATTAGTTTGCTACTAAATACCTTGCTGCAGATATTAACTCTTTCAGGTGCGGTCGAATTGAAAACTCAACTGTTAATACTTGAGAATATTGTTTGGCTCCCCTTGTGTCGAATCAATAAATTTGGGTTGAATACTCTAACCTTGAAAACTGTTGCGATCCCCTATAATTGTGGGTTATCAAGACTATTTTCTGGCACTGTTGCCGGGGAGCATAGCTCTATTCTTTGAGTCACTTGGGATTTATATCTATTGATCACCATGAAGAACTTGAAAGATGAAAGAACCAAGATTTATCCCTCAACTACGAAGGTAGGTAAGGAACTGCCATCTAGCTCTGCACTTGATTCACCTTCTGTTATGAGTAAACTTGTGACACCTACTCCTGCTATTCATTCTGATATGTCGCATGTTATTGATGATGCCACTTCTGCTTTGCGTGATGCTTATAATGAAACTACTTCTATGCTTGATAACACTGTGCCACTAGGTGAATTTATTGATGAACAACTTGCTAGGGTTAGAGAGAACGAAATTATTGAAACGGAAAATATTGATGAAAGTGACGATGAAGATTCTCCCCCTAGATATGAATTACCTGTTGTGCATGAGGGTTATGTTATGGATGAAGAAACTGCTAGAGACTTTTTAGCTTGCAGGGATAGATATGATCTTAAGAAAAATCCTTGAATGCTAGAATGAAATATGTGCTTGCTTTTGCTACTTCACCCATCTGTATTTCTGATAAGGATTATGATTTCTATGTCGATCCTGAGTTAATTACTTTGGTTGAAACTGATCCTTTTTATGGCTATGAATCTAAAACTGTTGTGGCACATGTTACTAAATTAACTGATATAGCCACCATGTTCACTAATGATGATAAAACTTGCTATTACTTTATCCTTAAGTTATTTCCGTTCTCATTAAAGGGTGATGCTAAAATATGGTTTAATTCTCTTGATCCTGGTTGTGTGCGTAGTCCCTAGGATATGATTTATTACTTCTCTGCTAAATATTTCCCCGCTCATAAGAAACAAGCTGTCTCAAGGGAAATATATATCTTTGTGCAAACTGAAGAAGAGAGTCTCCCACAAGCTTGGGGGAGGCTTCGCTGATTACTTAATGCTTTTTCTGATCATCCTCTCAAGAAAATTGAAATACTTGATATCTTTTATAATGTACTAACTGATGCCTCCAGAGACCACCTGGATAGTTGTGCTGGTTCTGTTTTCAGGGAAAGAACTATTGATCAAGCTGACTTGTTATTGAATAATATGTTGAGTAATGAAAATGATTGGACACTTCCTGAACCAACTCCTAAGCCGACTCCGAAGAAAAACGGTATTCTATTTCTCAGTCCTGAAGATATGCAAGAGGCAAACAAATCTATGAAAGAAAAGGGTATTAAAGCTGAAGATGTTAAGAATTTACCACCTATTGAAGAAATACATGGTCTTGATAACCCGACACAGGTAGTAAAGGTAAATTCTCTCTATGGATTAGATGAAGGTGATATTCCTCGTAATAAGTCTGCTAGCCAATGCTTAGATGAGTTTGATAATTTTATTGTTAAACAAGAAAACTTCAATGCTTATGTTGGTAGACAATTGAAATGTAATGCTTATATGATTGAACACTTGAGTGATTATATGTCTAGAGTTAAAGGTGAACTTAAACTTATTAGTAAACATGCTTCTATGGTTACCACTCAAGTAGAACAAGTGCTTAAAGCTCAGAATGATTTGCTCAATGAATTAAATAACAAGAAAAAGTATAATATTGTTAAAGTTGTGACTAGAGGGGGTAAAATGACTTAGGAACCTTTGTATCCTGAGGTCCACCCTAAGAGAATTGAGAAAGATTCTCAGAGAAATAATGTTGATGCACCTAGTTCTTCTAAGAAGAAGAAAAAGAAAAATGGTAGGACTTTGCATGCTTCTAGTGAACCTGTTGTTGACACACCTGAGAATCCCAATGATATTTCTATTTCTGATGCTGAAACACAATCTGGTAATGAATATGAACCTAGTGATAATGTTAATGATGATGTTCATGTTGACGCTCAACCTAGCAATGACAATGATGTAGAGATTGAACCTATTGTTGATCTTGATAACCCACAATCAAAGAATCAACGTTATGATAAGAGAGGCTTTGTTCCTAGGAAGCACGGTAAAGAAAGAGAACCATGGGTTCAAAAACCCATGCCTTTTCCTCCTAAACCTTCCAAGAAAAAGGATGATGTAGATTTTAAGTGCTTTCCTGAAATGATTAGACCTATCTTCTTGCGTATGCGTTTGATTGATATGCTTAAAATGAATCCTTATTCTAAGTACATGAAAGATATTGTCACAAATAAAAGAAAGATACCGAAAGATGAAATTTCCACCATGCTTGCTAATTATACTTTTAAAGGTGGAATACCTAAGAAACTAGGAGATCCAGGAGTACCAACTATACCATGCTCCATTAAAAGAAACTATGTTAAAACTGCTTTATGTGATCTTGGAGCAGGTGTTAGTGTTATGCCTCTCTCTTTATATCGTAGACTTGATTTGAATAAGTTGACACCTACTGAAATATCTTTGCAAATGGCTGATAAATCAACTGCTATACCTGTCGGTATTTGTGAGGATGTGCCTATTGTGGTTGCAAATGTTACTATTTTAACGGACTTTGTTATTCTTGATATTCCCAAGGACGATGATATGTCTATTATTCTTGGTAGACCCTTTCTGAATACTGAAGGGGCTGTTATTGATTGCAATAAAGGCAATGTCACTTTTCATGTTAATGGTAATCATCATACGGTACACTTTCCGAGGAAACAACCCCAAGTCCACAGTATTAATTCTATTGGAAAAACTTCAACGATTATTATTGGAGGTTTTGAATTTCGTCTTCTACTGTCAAGAAGAAATATGATATTCTTATTGTTGGGGACATGCATATCCCAGCTGAGGTAACCTAGTGTTATTCGAAAATTCTCTAGTTTCATGCGATTTGAAAGAGTTTGTTGACAATACTTGATCAACCTTGTTAACGGATTCCTTTTGATGAGCATGAGATGGATGAAGTTAGAAAGCACGACTCTCTGTACCCTCTTTTTAGTTTATGCTATTTAGATTAAATAAAGCAAAAATAGTATTTTCTATCTATTTTCTGAATTATCCTTGCAATAAAAAATTACCCCGAAAATAAAAGTTCTCCAAATACCCTGAAAATTTAATATGATTTTTTCTAGAATATTTAAGAATTATTGGCACTAAGAACACACCAGGGGGACCCACCATGTGCCCACGAGGGTGGACGGCGCGCCCCCTGCCTCGTGGACCCCATGTGGGCCCCCTCCACTTATTCTTGCACCAACACACTTCGTCTTCCTCTAGAAAAAATCATCCACCAGCTCAAACCCGAGTTCTAGCTCATCTTGTTGCCATTTTCGATCTCCTTGCTCAAAGCTCCATTCACAAAACTGCTTTGGGGGATTGTTCTTCGGTATGTGACTCCTCATGGTCCAATTAGTTTTCGTTCTAGTGATTCATTTATTGCAAATTTTTGCTACTTAGGTGACCCTGTTCTTGAGCTTGCATGTCAAATTTATGTGGTCAAAGGTAGTTTTAATGCATGAAATGGTCTCTAGGAACTTGTGGGATTAGTTGTTATCAATCTTGTTGAGTTTGATTCACTTTTATTTTGAGTCACTAAAAATTTCAGAAATTTCTTAAAGAAAGAAAATGATGAAAAGATTGTTGAGGGGCTCTTCGAGCCGAAGCTCGAAGGATAAGCAAAGTGAAGAGAATAAGAAGCCCAAATATAATCGCCCTCGCACTGCGGAGGTTCGGCCGTGCGAATGGCCTTGTGATGAATTCTTGAGAGCAGCTGGGATTTTTGAAGACTTTTATTATTTGGCTGAGAATGCAGGCCTCGTCGACTTCCTCCGCGACGAGCGCAAACAGTATTTCCTCCTCACTAATTTTTTCGTGCAAAATTTTTACTTTCATGCTAAGAAATCACCACCTTCAATGGACTTTCATTTATATGATGAGGTTAAGGAGATGTCACTACACGAGTTTTGTCGGGTCTGTAAGTTACACTTTGTGGGCAGCATAGAGGAACCACATCGTAATGATGTGGAAGGGTTTATTGATATGATTGTTGTAGGGGAAACAAGGAAGGTTTCCGATGCAAGAATTACTAGCATACATTTTCCTATTCTACTTTACTTTGCAATATTTGCTAGTAGGTGCTTAATTGGTTGCGGGAACAGTGGAAATCTCAGTGCCCCTGATATTGTTATTTTGCGCCAAGCTTTGTTTCTGATACCACTTTTAGTTTAGGCGCTATTGTTGCCAAACGGTTAAATCTGAACCATACAAAGGGTCCTGTCTTTGGAGGCATCTTTGCCTCGCGCCTTGTTGCACAATTTAACATAGCTATTAGGCATTATGAGAAAGAGGAAACGTTGTTGCCTCCTATTTTTCTAGATTACAAGAGTATGGTAGCACATGATTTTATTGTTAAGGATAAGAAGAAGATGCTTAAATATAGACTGATATTTGATAAAAATTACTTTGAGACCATTACCTTGCCTGCTCCCTCTCTGGTCAACATATTTTTGGGCACGTACCTTGTTTTGCCGGAGGTTGTTCATTCATACTGGATCCTGACATCAGCTCTAGAGCCTGAGCCGAAGCCACCACTTGATCCTGACCGTCAGTTTGTTTATCAGTGGGATCCGGAGGAGATCGCCAACCAGTGGCACCCTGAGGACACTCCTGTTGGAAATATGCCCTAGAGGCAATAATAAATTAGTTATTATTATATTTCCTTGTTCATGATAATCGTTTATTATCCATGCTATAATTGTATTGATAGGAAACTCAGATACATGTGTGGATACATAGACAACACCATGTCCCTAGTAAGCCTCTAGTTGACTAGCTCGTTGATCAATAGATGGTCATGGTTTCCTGACCATGGACATTGGATGTTGTTGATAACGGGATCACATCATTAGGAGAATGATGTGATGGACAAGACCCAATCCTAAGCCTAGCACAAGATCATATAGTTCGTATGCTAAAGCTTTTCTAATGTCAAGTATCATTTCCTTAGACCATGAGATTGTGCAACTCCCGGATACCGTAGGAATGCTTTGGGTGTACCAAATGTCACAACGTAACTGGGTGGCTATAAAGGTACACTACGGGTATCTCCGAAAGTGTCTGTTGGGTTGGCACGAATCGAGACTGGGATTTGTCACTCCGTGTGACGGAGAGGTATCTCTGGGCCCACTCGGTAGGACATCATCATAATGTGCACAATGTGATCAAGGAGTTGATCACGGGATGATGTGTTACGGAACGAGTAAAAGAGACTTGCCGGTAACGAGATTGAACAAGGTATCGGGATACCGACGATCGAATCTCGGGCAAGTATCGTACCGCTAGACAAAGGGAATTGTATACGGGATTGATTAAGTCCTTGACATCGTGGTTCATCCGATGAGATCATCGTGGAACATGTGGGAGCCAACATGGGTATCCAGATCCCGCTGTTGGTTATTGACCAGAGAACGTCTCGGTCATGTCTGCATGTCTCCTGAACCCGTAGGGTCTACACACTTAAGGTTCGGTGACGCTAGGGTTATAGAGATATTAGTATGCGGTAACCCGAAAGTTGTTCGGAGTCCCGGATGAGATCCCGGACGTCACGAGGAGTTCCAGAATGGTCCGGAGGTAAAGAATTATATATAGGAAGTGCTATTTCGGCCACCGGGACAAGTTTCGGGGTCATCGGTATTGTACCGGGACCACCGGAAGGGTCCCGGGGGTCCACCGGGTGGGGCCACCTGCCCCGGGGGGCCACATGGGCTGTAGGGGGTGTGCCTTGGCCTATATGGGCCAAGGGCACCAGCCCCAAGAGGCCCATGCGCCAAGAGATGGGAAAAAGGGGAGAGTCCTAAAAGGGGAAGGCACCTCCGAGGTGCCTTGGGGAGGATGGACTCCTCCCCACCCTTGGCCGCACCCTTCCTTGGAGGAAGGGGCAAGGGCTGCGCCTCCCACTCTCTCTTGGCCCTATATATAGTGGGGAAAAGGAGGAGCAAACCAACCTAAGGCATGGCGCCTCCCTCTCCCTCCCGTGACACATCTCCCTCCTCCCGCAGCGCTTAGCGAAGCCCTGTTGGAATCCCGCTACTTCCACCACGCCGTCGTGCTGCTGGATCTCCATCAACCTCTCCCTCCTCCTTGCTGGATCAAGGCGTGGGAGATGTCTCCGTTCCGTACGTGTGTTGAACGCGGAGGTGCCGTCCGTTCGGCGCTAGGATCATCGGTGATTTGAATCACGACGAGTACGACTCCATCAACCCCGTTCTCTTGAACGCTTCCGCGCGCGATCTACAAGGGTATGTAGATCCACTCCTCCCTCGTTGCTAGACGACTCCATAGATTGATCTTGGTGACACATAGGAAAATTTTGAATTTATGCTACGTTCCCCAACAACTCCTCCGTACAGTGGAGAGGGCGGCTTTCAGCCGTGGCCATAGACCAACTTAGGCCAAAGGCCTAAGCTTGGGGGAGTATGTATCTCTCATCGGCATTACATTCATGTTCACACACTCATTCCAGTTGTCGGTGCTCATACTTTTTCATTGTATTATCCATGCTAGTTTATATTCTTTTTTAAGCCTTCTTGTGTGTTTGAAAAACCTTAATAAAAAACAAAAAATAGTTGTAGCTTTTAGCTAGTTTACTTTCCATGCTTTTAGTAGTAATAACTAAAAGAAAACCCAAAAAGATTTCTTGTTCTTCTTTTGCCTGTTGGGAGTTATCTCGTGCAAATAGTTTTGTTTCTTCTCTTTTCTTTTCTTTGGGGGTCGAGAGGAGAAGACCATGATGAAAATGTTGAGTGGCTCTTATATGCATTATTGTTGATCTAACGAAGAGCCCGTATTACCTTGTCTTCTCCCTTGTCTTGAATGCTTGCAGATTCCAGCTTAATCCAACGCACATGCACTATTATTATTATTATCCACACCGTTCGGTCATGCAAGGCAATAATGACGATATATGATGAACTGATTGAGATGAGAAAAGCTGGTATGAACATGACCTCTCTTGTTTTTGTAAATATGATTAGTTCATCGTTCCCGATTCAGCCTATTATGAATGAAACATGTTTGCAATGACAAGATTATAGTTGCTTATGCCCTGCTTAATTAGCTAGGAGTTTATAATGGTTTACCTTGTGTGCCAACATGCTATTAAAATGGTTGTGATGTGGTATGATAGGGTGGTATCCTCCTTTGAACGATTTGAGTGGCTTGACTTGGCACATGTTCACGCATGTAGTTGAAACAAAATCAACATAGCCTCCATGATATTTATGTTCATGGTGAATTATATCCTACTCATGCTTGCACTCAGTGTTGATTAATTTTAATGCATGGTCATGACTGTTGTCGCTCTCTAGCTGGTCGCTTCCCAGTCTCTTTCTATCCTTCACTTTTACTAAGCGGGAATACTGCTTGTGCATCCACTTCCGTAAACTCCAAAAGTTATTCCATATGAGTCCACCATACCTTCCCATATGTGGTATCTACCTGCCGTTCCAAGTAAATTTGTATGTGGCAAACTCTAAACCTTCAAATGAAATTCTATTTTGTATGCTCGAATAGGTCATGTATCAACTAGGGCTGTCTATATCTTCCATGCTAGGTGGGTTATTCTCAAGAGGAGTGGACTCCGCTCCTCACTCACGAGAAAATGGCCAGTAACCGGGATGCCCAGTCCCATGCTCTAACCAAATCAAAATAATTGCAAACAAAACTCCCCCAGGATTGTTGTTAGTTGGAGGCACCCGTTGTTTCGGACAAGCCATGGATTGATGTTTGTTGGTGGTGGGGGGGTATAAACTTTACCATTCTGTTTGGGAACCGCCTATAATGTGGGTAGCATGGAAGATATCAAGATCTCTCGGTTGTTATGTTGACAATGAAAGTATACCACTCAAAATATTATTTATCTCTATTTCAAAATTGAGCTCTGGAACCTCTGCAAATCCCTGGTTCCCTCTGCGAAGGGCCTATCTATTTACTTTTATGTTGAGTCATCACCCTCTTATTAAAAAGCAAAAGTTGGAGAGCAATGTTGCCATTTGCATGTATTACTATTAGTTTACATTGAGTGTGACTGAATCTCTTTTACCATGAATTACAATGTTTAGTCCGTCCTTGAACTTCAAAGGTGCTCTACATTTATGTTTTGCGGCCTCAGAAAGGGCTAGCGAGATACCATCTTGTTATATCATATTATGATTGTTTTGAGAAAGTGTTGTCATCCGAGATTTATTATTATTGCTCGCTAGTTGATTATGCCATTGATATGAGTAAACATGAGACCTAAATGTTCTTGTGAATATGGTTAGTTCATAATCTTTGCCGAAAACTTGAATGTTGGCTTTACATATTTACAGCAACAAGATCAAACAGAGTTTCTAAAAGTTTTTCTTTATCACTTTCAGTTTGTCAACTGAATTGCTTGAGGACAAGCAAAGGTTTAAGCTTGGGGGAGTTGATATGTCTCCATCGTATCTATTTTTCCAAACACTTTTGCCCTTGTTTTGGACTCTAACTTGCATGATTTGAATGGAACTAACCCGGACTGACGTTGTTTTCAGCAGAATTGCCATGGTGTTATTTTTGTTCAGAAATAGAAGTTCTCGGAATGACCTGAAACTTCACGGAGAATATTTTTGGAATATATAAAAATACTAGCGAAAGAATCTATGTCAGGGGGCCCACACCCTGTTCATGAGGGTGGGGGCGTGCCCCCCTGTCTCGTGGGCCCCCTGCTGCTCCACCGACCTCAACTCCGACTCTATATATTCACGTTCGGGGAGAAAAAATCAGGGAGAAGGATTCATCACATTTTATGATACGGAGCCGCCGCCAAGCCGTAATCTCTCTCGGGAGGGCTGATCTAGAGTCCATTCGGGGCTCCGGAGAGGGGAATCCGTCGCCATCGTCATCATCAACCTTCCTCCATCACCAATTTCATGATGCTCACCACCGTGCATGAGTAATTCCATCATAGGCTTGTTGGACGGTGATGGGTTGGATGAGATTTATCAGGTAATCGAGTTAGTTTTGTTAGGGTTTGATCCCTAGTATCCATTATGTTCTGAGATTGAAGTTGCTATGACTTTGCTATGCTTAATGCTTGTCACTAGAGCCCGAGTGCCATGATTTCAGATCTAAACCTATTATGTTTTCATGAATATATGTGAGTTCTTGATCCTATCTTGCACGTCTATAGTCACCTATTATGTGTTATGACCCGTTAACCCCGAAGTGACAATAATCGGGATACTTACCGGTGATGACCGTAGTTTGAGGAGTTCGTGTATTCACTAAGTGCTAATGCTTTGTTCCGGTACTCTATTAAAAGGAGGCTTTAATATCCCTTAGTTTCCAATAGGACCCCGCTGCCACGGGAGGGTAGGACAAAAGATGTCATGCAAGTTCTTTTCCATAAGCATGTATGACTATATTCGGAATACATGCCTACATTACATTGATGAACTGGAACTAGTTCTGTGTCACTCTATGTTATAACTATTGCATGAGGAATCGCGTGCGATATAATTATTCGTCACTGATCCAATGCCTATGAGCTTTTCACATATTGATCTTTGCTTAGTTACTTTTCCGTTGCCACTTTTACATTACTACAAAACTACTACTGTTACTTTTTCCACCGTTACTGTTACTTCTATATTAGTTTGCTACTAAATACCTTGTTGCAGATATTAAGTCTTTCAGGTGTGGTTGAATTGACAACTCAACTGTTAATACTTGAGAATATTCTTTGGCTCCCCTTGTGTCGAATCAATAAATTTGGTTTGAATACTCTACCATCAAAAACTATTGTGATCCCCTATACTTGTGGGTTATCAGATTCTCCCTCTATAAAAAGTTAATTGCATCCTTAATCTTGTATTCTAAGTACTATGTGGGTTCCACCTTCAGTACAGTGTACATTACTTGTAGGCTGGCTACAGATTCATACAGAAAGTTAGAAACAAACGAATCCATCCTTAATCTTGTATTCTAAGTACTCCATGGATTCCACTCCTAGTACAGTAGTGAAAGAACTATATATTAAAAAATATAAAAAGCTACAGTTTAGGACATAATTGAAACTCAGGCCATCACGCTGCAAGCATCCGGCCCGGACCAGTACACCAGGTGTTCGTTGCGGACTATGTAGGAGATAAACCTTTATAGCAATGAGCCCGTCCGTTGCAACGGATCCAAAGTAGAATAATACATATTCACAAATTTGAAAGAAAACAATTTAGTTTTGTCACTAAAAATATCTTATGTTTCACTCCAAATATATTCTTTGGGCTGTTTTGATGAGGTAAGGTAGGAATGTGGTTGGTTTCAAGATACTAAGGGGTTTTGTGTATACTGGAGCGGAGAAGTGGGAATTGTTGCCAAAGGCCACAACTTACATCACAGCCGTTAGATGCAGATCTAATGGTCAAAAATGGCGGATGGCGGACACACCATCATCACCAACTGAGTCTTTTATAGGAGTATAAGTATAAGTAATATAGGAGTAGGAGTAGAGAAAAAACTGAGTTGGTGATGATGGTGTGCCTGCCATCTTATAGTATAGACCGTCCGATCTATATCTGACGGGTAGAAAGCAAACTATGACAATTTTACAAAAGATACCCGCACCTCTCTCCACATTTACACATAAGGCATTGCCTCATTCATCCTTATCTCCCACAACCTCATTACTGAGCAATTAAAAAAAGGAAGTCTCTAGAACAATCTGGCATGGTGACCACTGTCGGCGTCGTCCATCTCCATGCCTCCGCCCAGTCCGACCACCAATCACCACCACGCCCCACTCCTGCTCACCTTATTTATCATCTTTCTCGAGATATCATTTTTCGATGAAATGGTCGAGATACCATGTTTCCGATAAAGTTCTCGAGATATCATTAGTTGTTACACATGGGATTACTCCTGCATGGGTCAATCACAACAGGTGCTTTGTAAAAAAAATGCATCTTGATGTTCCGTGCAATGCGTGTGCATCTTGCTAGTTTTTTTGCATATAATTCCAAACACCAAGTAGACACGGTCTTTGACCATTTTACAACTATGTTAGTATCATTGTTGGTGGTAAGCCGGTGCAAGTTATAGCCCCGGTGTTTAAACCTATTTTTAGTAATGATATCTGGCGATTGTTCGCCACGAGCTCAGTCATGGCGAATCCCACGAACCGTCAGATTTCCTTCCGACGGTGGCCTGTTTTTAAGCCATAGTATTTGACAAAACCGCCACCCTTACACACATACTGTAACTGCGTCGCGGGCGTTTGCAACTACCATGTCTGCAAGCAAACGTTTGCTGGGGATTAGAGTTAGCACCGATGGAGGTTCGTAGTCGTTCCACGCTCAGGCATTGAAGTTTGTAATGATTAGAATATACTAATCCTCCAGTGCTAGTAGTAGAGCAGAGTCCTACACCACTACTACTCTAGTCAAGCAAGTTAGGGCATAGTAGTAGGTACTGTAGGGAGTACCAGTACTGTGATCACTCAAGCAAGTTGTCTGGCATCGATATGACCCTATGCTGCTAGTACGTGTCTTGTAAGTCCAGCGGCATGCTGTAGTCATCATCACCTATCCACTTCACCTAGCACATATTCTCTTCTCCATCCTTGTCCGCACATCATCGTCCAATCTTCCATCCCCACTAAGGCGCCTCCCCCCTCTTCCGAAACCCAAGCACTAGCAATGGCAGAACCGAGCAGCGTCCGCCAAAAGAGTGGCTGGAATTTGCTCCCCATAGAGGTAATCAAGCTCATTGTTTCACGTGTGGACAATCTCAGTACCATGCCGCTCGCCGTGTGCTCGTTGGGGTTGTACCATTTACTCAAAGCCCTCAGGACGAAGTTTTTAAGCCAGCTCCTTGCTTGCTGATGCCGCCTGATCTTCAGAAACGGCGTGTCACGCAGCATAAAGATCGTAGGGTGGTGAGCATCAACCCTCTTGACTGTGATCCGATCCCTGTCACCCTCAACTACATTAATGGTATGTACTGGGTCGGCATGAACACGTCTTGGATGGTGCTCATCGACGGTGGTGGCAGCTGGATGCTCGTGGAGGTCCACACCCAGCGATTGATCCTGCTTCCTTCGATTAACACTGCACTGCTTTGGCACCATGGCCCAGAATACTCAGAATCTTATAGTAGCCAACATGATACCAAGTTTGATTTGCTCAAGGTTGTAATCTGCCAAGTGCCCACAAGATCTGCGAATTATAAAGACTTAAGGCTAATTGCATTCTTCAACCGCGGTCTCGCCTATCTGACATGTCACTGCGGTAAGTGGATAAATCTGCACGTCCATCGCAGGATCATACATCCTCCATGGTTCTTCGATGCCATTGAACACAAGGGCTTCATTTACGCTGTCGACTCCTTCTATGGCTGGACGTATTGCTGGCCTACTCCAGTCATCGCTACAAACGGCTGTTACAGCAGTATGTTACTTTCCTATGATATCATGATGGCTTGCTTATATTACTGTCAACATTTACTGAAAAAATATTCATGCTCATAACATGCTATTCTTAAGATTGACTACATTAAGAGCCCTTTTTTATTTGACTCCAACTTGATATGATGTTGTAGGCCGCCTGGTGTCCCTACCCTTCCTAATCCCAAAACCTTTCAAAGAAAAGCGGCATGGCGGTTGCAGGTGGTTCCTGGCTCGATCAGACAACATCGAACGATTGATGATCGTTCGCACGTACCAGACGTGTTGTTTCGCGGAATACAATCACAGTCACTGCAAGGTCTTTGAGCAGGATCCCAGCTTCTCTCGGCCTTTGAGAATTTTTGACTGGAGGCTGGTAAGTAGCCTTGGTACATGCTCTCTATTTCTTGGAATGAATTATCCGATTAGCCAGGAGAAAACCACCGGCAAGGATCATGATGGCAGCGCGGTTTCGTTCATCAGGCAAAACTATGTGTACACAGCGTACCATGCGTCTCTGCATGCACCATACCTTGATATGTGCCGCCACGCTCTGCAGCCCAAACTAGGAGAGAGGGTCACAAGTATTAGACTTTGACCTGCTGGCTGGAGTTTCCCCCGTCAGGCACCCATCTTGTTCAAGCCGTCAGCCAATCTCCACAGCTTAATAAATAGTAATGTCTAACTGAGCCAGTTAGTTAGATGCGTACACTTGGTGTAGTAGGATCTTTATTTAGTTTGATGCATACACTTATTCTTTTTGGTAGCCCTTTTGTAATGATGGATGATGTTTGGTTTGGAAGAGAGAGCTGCGTCTTTACTCTTCTGACCTGCTTACTACTTCTGTTGCACCCCCAGCCCTGGTTGCTGCTGCCGATGTTTTCTATGTACAATCAGTAGTATATTTCACTTGTTGGTTGAATAAATGTGTTGTTCGAAAGATAAACACAATGTTTTGGAAGTCGTTGCATGGTTCGATCCTTTCATGCCCCGTGCCATACGTAGCGCATACTATTTTTCATAGGAACACATTTTCCACTTGTTGATAACATGCAGCCCACTGATGAAGGCCCAATAGAGGAGCCCATAATTAACTGGAAGGGAGGCTCTCACATGAATCCGGCCCAGGTACATGGTCATGGTCCCCTAAACATAAATAAATAAATAAATAAATAAAGCTAAATGCTCATGCACCAGTTCTTTAAATTCACGATTTAACAGGAGGATATTATTTCCTATGATAGTGTCGTTACATTCAGTCGATATAATTCTTAGGCAAAGATGGCGACCAATCTTCCTTCTCCCACCATTTTCTTCTTGCAACCAGCCCAGCACATTGACGACAACAATTTATCCTCCGCCTTGGTGCGCTCACCGCGATGCCACCGTCCGGCCCTGTTGATGTCTACTACACAACCTTCTTCTTGTAGACGTTGTTGGGCCTCCAAGTGCAGAGGTTTGTAGGACAGTAGCAAATTTCCCTCAAGTGGATGACCTAAGGTTTATCAATCCGTAGGAGGCGTAGGATGAAGATGGTCTCTCTCAAGCAACCCTGCAACCAAATAACATAGAGTCTCTTGTGTACCCAACACACCCAATACAGTGGTAAATTGTATAGGTGCACTAGTTCGGCGAAGAGATGGTGATCCAAGTGGTATATGGATGGTAGATAATAGTTTTTGTAATCTGAAAATATAAAAACAGCAAGGTAACTAATGATAAAAGTGAGTGTAAACGGTATTGCAATGCGTGGAAATAAGGCCTAGGGTTCATACTTTTGCTAGTGTAAGTTCCCTCAACAATACTAACATAATTGGATCACATAACTATCCCTCAACATGCAACAAAGAGTCACTCCAAAGTCACTAATAGCGGAGAACGAACGAAGAGATTATGGTAGGGTACGAAACCACCTCAAAGTTATTCTTTCCAATCAATCCGTTGGGCTATTCCTATAAGTGTCACAAACAGCCCTAGAGTTCGTACTAGAATAATACCTTAAGACACAAATCAATCAAAACCCTAATGTCACCTAGATACTCCAATGTCACCTCAAGTATCCGTGGGTATGATTATACGATATGCATCACACAATCTCAGATTCATCTATTCAACCAACACAAAGGACCTCAAAGAGTGCCCCAAAGTTCTACCGGAGAATCATGACGAAAACGTGTGACAACCCCTATGCATAGGTTCATGGGCGGAACCCGCAAGTTGATCACCAAAACGTACATCAAGTGAATCACGTGATATCCCATTGTCACCACAGATATCCACGGCAAGACAAACATCAAGTGTTCTCAAATCTTTAAAGATTCAATCCGATAAGATTACTTCAAAGGGGAAACTCAATCTATTACAAGAGAGTAGAGGGGGGAGAAAACATCATAGGATCCAACTATAATAGCAAAGCTCGCAATACATCAAGATCGTATCACCTCAAGAACACGTGAGAGAGAGATCAAACACATAGCTACTGGTACATACCCTCAGCCCCGAGGGAGAACTACTCCCTCCTCGTCATGGAGAGCACCAGGATGATGAAGATGGCCACCGGGGAAGGATTGCCCCCTCCGGCAGGGTGCCGGAACGAGTCTAGATTGGCTTTCTGTGGCTACGGAGGAAACGGCCTTGTGTTCGACCGGCCACGGTCGAAACAGGATCCTGTTCATCGGGAGGGGTCTGGCATACCGCAAAACGGAGGAAACGGACCTCCTACGGTCGAAACGGGGTCCTGTTGATTGGGAGGGGTGTGGCATACCACAAAACGGAGGAAACGGACTTGTGTTGGAGCGCTACGGTCAAAACAGGGGTCCTGTTCATCGGGAGGGGTGTGGCATACTGCAAAACGGGACTCCATGGGATACTGTTCATCTCCATCAACGACTACCTCCACGGGATACTATTCATCCACCGTTGACCTCCTCCAGCCTCCACCTGCGACTGTTCATCCACGGGCTCCTGTTCATCCAGCCTCCACCGCGTGCTCCTCCACCGGCTACTGTTCAACCAGCCCTCTCCACGGGGTCCTGTTCAACCACCCCTCCACGGGCTACTATTCATCCAGCACTCCACCGGCTACTGTTCAACCAGCCCTCCATGGGGTCCTGTTCATCCACCCCCCAACCAAATCGATCGGGGTCCTGTTCATCCAGCAGTAACGGCCTCTACTACCACGGAGTCCTGATCATCCAACCCCCCACCGGGAACAGTTCATCCAATCCCCCCAACAACACTCACTGTTCATCCAGAGGTAGCATCGATCGGCTTCAGTTAGCACCAGTAGCGAAGGAATCACTCGGGTTCAGTAAACAGCAAGGGATCGATCGATCGCTCAGGTCCAGTAATGCGTAGCCTGCAGTGCAATCGCTCGGGTTCAGTTAGAGCCCAACGCCTCGCTTGGGTTCAGTTAGAGCCCAACGCCTCGCACACGCGCGCGTATGTACGAGAGAAACACGCATCGCTCGGCCCCCGACCACCCACCGTAACCAGGAACTCCCCCGATATTTTCCTCGCCGTCGCTTCTACCACGGTTTTTTCCGTCATGGACGGCCCAAAGAATGTCATGCAGCTGCGTCTCCGGCCCGCCCAGGACGAAAAGCCCATTTTCTGTCATGATTTTTTGTCATAAAAGTAGCAACCCACCACATATATGATGACACCGGGTTTTCTCACAATTATCATCATAGAAGTGTCATAAGCATGACAAAAAAATTCGTTCGGCCCAAAATGTCATGGATGTGTCTTTTTTTGTAGTGTATTAAAGCTGTGGATGTTAAAAATTTGCCTCCTATTGAAGAAATACATGGGCTTAATACACCACCACTGCCTAAGGTGGCAGAGGTAAATTCTCTTATGAAATTCAATGACAATGACAATCCTCAAAACATGCACCCTAGCCAATGCATTTATGAGTTTGAAAACTATATTAGAAAACAAGATCGCTTCAATGAAAATGTTATGAAATAATTGAAATACAATTCTGATATGATTGCTCGCTTGAGTGACTTATTATTTAGATTCTCAAATGATGTTAGAGGTGTTGGAAAGCATGCTTCTATGGTACAAACCCAGTTAGAACAAGTTGCTAAATCTCAAGGAGAGTTGCTAGATGAAATAAATAATAACATACATGACTTTGTTGTTAGAGTTGCAACTAGAGGAGGTAAAATGACTCAGGAACTACTTTATCCTGAGGGACATCCAAAAAGAATTGAACATGATTCACAAAGGAACAACACCATTGCACCTAGTCCTTCTAAAAAGAAAAAGAAAAATGATAGGACTTTGCATGCTTCTAGTGAACCTAGAGTAGAAAAAAACCCTGATAATGAAGTCTCTATCTCTGATGCTGAAACTCAACCTGCTAGTGAACACTCACCTTCTGATAATGAAAAAGTTAATGATGCAGTTCATGAAGATAGTCTGGCATTGATTCCACTTCCCAAAATTCACATATATTCCAAAAAAAATCCCCGTAAGTTTTTATCCTGTTTGGACTCTGTTTGGTATGGATTTTCTGCGAAACAAAAGACATGGAACAAACAGGAACTGGCACTGGGCACTAGATCAATATGTTAGTACAAGAAAATCATATAAATTTCTGCCAAAGGTATATAAAAGTTGTAGAATATTGGCATGGAACAATAAAAAATTATACATATGACGGAGACGAATTAGTACTGTACCAAACCAATTCGCACTTCCCTCGACGAAAAAACAAAAAGAAATCAATTCGCACCACACAAAAGAGTCTAGTCCCATTTTACTAAATGAGTTACTACAAATGCCATTCAAAACTTTGAATCCATGTTATGTTCAATCAAAATATTTCGCTACGTGTAATGAAAGCAACTTGCTACTCAAATGAACATTTTAGTGCCTCCCAAACGTATATACTACCGCTTCAATATGAACTAAATTTGAATTCGTTTCTCTATTTGAATAAGATCTACACTATGATTATTGTCAAGTTAAACAATTTGAATTCGTTTCTCTATTTTAACAAGATCTAAATCATCATTATCGTCAAGTTAAACCATCGTTTCTACATTATCTACACATCACACCACATGAATACTGTCGAGTTTGATATGAACTATGTGTACTATATGAACCCGAACTCGATTTTTTGAATCCACTTTATGTTGATTTCAAATCACAATACATTTCAAGTTCTAGATAGATCTTCATAATCTAAACCATGCCTCATATGTATAATGTGTTTATCACATAATGTATGGTGCCCCGCCGCCTACGCCTACAAGTATTTAACTGTGAGTTGCAAACGCCACACATTATCACAAATTCAAATAAAATGTGAGATTGTTAGATATATAGTATGGTTTAGATTATTTGATATCTAGTTGCGAGCTGCAAACGCCACACATTATCACAAATTCAAATAAAATGTGAGATTGTTCGATATATAGTATGGTTTAGATTGTTCAATATCTAGTTCTGAGCTACAAACGCCACACATTATCGCAAATTCAAATAAAATGTGAGATTGTTGGATATATAGTATGTCTAGATTGTTTGATATTTAGTTATGAGCTGCAAATGCCATGCATTTTCACATTATAGTATAACTTGTCCAAAACCACACCACGCGTATCACTGCTATATTCACACATGCATAGGTTCATAACACTACGATCTCTTATTCAAATATATGAATCCACTTTCATATTGAATTATGATCTTTGTTAGTCTCTTACACCCACACAATCCTCTAACGTTTGTAGCTAGCACTAAATTTCTCTCATGCATGCACACGCCCTCCTCGCCCTCCCCTCCCCCAGCATTCTATCCATCGCGCACATTCATTTTTTTCTTTAGGTCGTTCTCCTACGGTCTCCACAACTCCTTCTTTCTGACACACACCGACCAATAAACCCCTCTAGCACTGCCTGCCTACCACACACACACACACTTTCCATCTCCTCCTTTCCCTATCCATGCCTCACCCCTATTTTCATCGATCTCACAATCTCACACTCCTCCCCCTATCTAGTAGGCCTCTCGCACCACCTCCTAGCTCCATCCCTCTCTCTCTCTCTATCCATCTCTCTCGGCCTTATTTGTCTTTAACTAATGGATGTACACCGACCGATCTCCCACTATACATATAGCTAGCTAGGTCGTTTATAACTCATTTTCCCCACGTGTCGATTGATCTACCTCATTAGTTACGTCTCTCCCTTCCTTCGACACACAAAAATTGAACTACTGATCTAGCTAGGTCTACTTACCAAACACATGGTCTCCCTTCATCATCCATGCATGCGTTTCGACACATCTATCATGCACATGCACACACAGAAATACATCCCACTCTTCTTGATATTGAACTTGTACTCTCAGTTTGTCTAGTAGGCCTCTCCCACCATCTCTGAGAAGTAACTCCACCACCCCTCGGGAACTCTACTTGTGTGTGTGTGTGTGTGTGTGTGTGTGTCCCAACCTATTTCCCGTCCTTCACTTATGTTTGGATGTTGATCGATCTCCCTCAAGACATGGCTAGGTCTCTCCTTCTAAACACATATAAGAATCAATCTACCTCTAGTCTCTTCTTGATACATACATACTGGTCGATCGGTCTCTCTGCAATGATGAACCGTGGCCGAGCAAGCAGCGGCACATGTAGTAGTAGACCCCCCGACGTAGTAGTTCAGGCAGTCCCTTCTAAACCGTGTATATGTACGTACAGCCACATGCCAAAATATACGGCCACATATGTACATACGGGCGGGGTCTCGAACATGTACTCGCACATACGTATGGCTAGGGCTCGTGTACATGGAGAGGCAACGGACGGCAGCAACGTCGTCTTGTTCATTGGGCAGCCAACCTGCTGGGTCAAATGGAGAAACAACGTCATGTTCATCGGGAGGAAACATACTGGGTCAGAATGCGACATGTTTAACAGGAGCCAGCCGTCTTGGATGGAACAGCCAAAACAGGGTCTGGCGTACCGCAGTACAGAGGAAACGGCCTTCTGTTCGACTGGCTACGGTCGAAACGGGGGTCCTGTTCATTGGGAGGGGTGTGGCGTATCGCAAAACAGAGGAAACAGACTTGTGTTGGAGCGCTACGGTTGAAACAGGGGTCTTGTTCATCAGAGACGGAGGAAACGGACTTCTGTTGGAGTGCTATGGTCGAAATGGGGGTCCTGTTCATCGGAAGGGTGTGGTGTACCGCAAAACGGGACTCCACGGGCTACTGCTCACCCACCATCGACTTCGTTCAGCCTCCACCTACACTGTTCATCCACCACGTCTTCCTCCTGCCTCCACCAGCTACTATTCATCCACGGGCTACTATTCATCCGGCCCTCCACCGGCTACTGTTAAACTAGCCCTCCACGGGGTCCTGTTCATTCACCCCCAACTAGCTTGGCTGTGGCGGCCACCTCCTGAGGTCCTGTTCATCCAACGGCAACGGCCTACTTTTACTACCATAGGGTCCTGTTCATCCAACCCCCAACGGGAACTGTTCATCCAACCCCAACCACGCACGTCTCGACTCGTTCAACCAACCCCCACATTCATTGTTCATCAAGAGGCAGCAGGTTCAATCGGCTTCAGTTAGCAGCAGTAGCGGAGGGATCGCTCGGGTTTAGTTAACAACCAGGGATCGATCGCTCGGGTTCAGTAATGTAGCCAGTGCAATCGCTCGGATTCGGTAAGCGAACACCTCGCTTGGGTTCAGTTAGAGCACAATGCCTCGCACACACGCGTGTATGTATATGAGAGAAAACGTGCAAACCTCCGTGCATCGCTCGGCCCCGACCACCCACCGTAACTGGAAACTCCCTGGTATTTTCCTCGCCGTTGCTTCTACCATGATGTTTTCCGTCATGGACGTCCCAAAGAATGTCATGCAGGTGCGTCTCCGGCCCGCCCAGGATGAAAAGCCCATTTTCTGTCATGATTTTTTGTCATAGATGTAGAAGCCCACCACATCTATCATGATACCGGGTTTGTCACAATTATCATCGTAGAAGTGTCATAAGCATGCCAGAATTTTTTTTCGTTCGGCCCAAAATGTCACGGATGTGTCTTTTTTGTAGTGTTTCTTCTTCCTCAGCTTCATCTCACCAATGCCACTCCTATAGGAAAGAATTACTTATTCTGAAGTTAGATTTTTAGAAAGCATTTGACACAATTGAACATTAAACCATCATAGAGATCATGATTGCTAGAAGTTTAGGCCCAGGTGGATAATGTGGATGGACATGATCTTCTGCTACATGCTTCTCAATGGGGGTATTGGCAAACAATTTTGTGTAAGAGAGGAGTCATACAAGTAGATCCTCTATATTCCCTTCTCTTTGTATTAATTGTTGATATCCTAGAATCCATCCTAAATACTTCCATACAGCATGCTCTCATCAATCAGCTTATTATCACACCACACTGCCCAGATTTTCCAGTGACCCACTATGTTGATGATACTGTTATGATTGTGCCTGCTTATACATTTTAGTTGGAACAAGTTAAAAACCTTCTCATGCACTATTCTGTCTACATAGGTCTAAGGATTAACTTTAATAAATCAGTGATGGTTTCTGTTAGTAATAGACACGAGAAGATTCAAACATTATATGGTTCCTTTGGATGCAAAGTAGACAATTTTACATTTACTTATTTGGGTCTGCCTTTGGGATTGGCCAAACCAAGAATTGAAGAATTTCAGCATATTATGCAAAGGATTGAAAAGAGACTAGCTGGCTACTCCACCCTGGTATCATATGGAGACAAGTTGACTCTCATCAAGTATGTGTTGTCTACCTTGCCTATCTTCTTCATATGCACTCTAGCTCTTCCTGTTGGGGTTTGGAGCAAATCAACAAGTATCCAAGACACTACTTTTGGGGAAAATATGACTGCTACTTCTTGAGCTTACGTTGATTTTTACATTGAAGAGGAAAGTGTGATGCAGCAAAGTAGAGATAAGTATGTCCCTTAGCTAAGAACCAAGGTATCAATCCAGTAGGAGGTACAAGCAAGTCCCCAATAGATGCACCTGCACAAACTAACAAACACTTGCACACAACGTGAAAAAGGGGTTGTCAATCCCTTCACCGTCACTAGCAAAGAGTGAGATCTGATAGAGGTAGGTATAAAAGATAAGTAAAAGGCAAAATAAGGTAAATATTAATAAATTGCAGTAAGGTATTTTTGGGTTTTGGGTTTTATAAATCTTAAAGTATTTGATGAGAAATAGACCCAGGGGCCATAGCTAGGTTTCACTAGAGGCTTCTCTCTTGAAGAAAGCATACGGTGGGTAAACAAATTACTATTGAGTAATTGGTAGAAAAGCACATAGTTACGATGATATTTAAGGCAATGATCATGAATATAGGCATCACATCCATGACAAGTAGACCGACTCCTGCCTGCATCTACTACTATTACTATTAAGTTCATAAGAATGGAGTAATGCCTTAAGCAAGATGACATGATGTAGAGGGATAGATCCAATCAATATGGTAAAACCCCCATCTTTTTATCCTTAATGGAAACAATACAATGCATGCCTCGTTACCCCTACTGTCACTGGGTGAGGACATCGCAAGATTGAACCCATCACAAAGCACCTCTCCCATTGCAAGAAAAACCAATCTAGTTGGCCAAACCAAATCGATAGATCGGAGATAAATACAAAGCTATCTTAATCATGCATAAAATAGTTCAGAGAAGACTCAAATAGTATTCATAGATAATCTGATCATAAATCCACAATTCATCGGATCTCAACAAACGCACCGCAAAAGAAGATTAAATGAAATAGAACTCCAAGAACATTGAGGAGAACATTGCATTGAAGATCAAAGAGAGAGAAGAAGCCATCTAGATACTAGCCATGGACCCTTAGGTCTGTGGTAAACTACTCACACATCATCGGAAGGGAAGCAAGGTTGGTCTAGAGGCGCTCCCTGATCGCATCCCCCTCCGGTAGTGTGCCGGAAAAGGCTCCAAGATGGGATCTCACGAGAACATAAGCTTGCGGTGGCAAAAAAGTATTTTTGGTCTGCCCTCCGACGTAAGGGGAATATTTGGGTATTTATATAGCAGAGATTAGGGTTAGAAGAGCTGCGAGGGGCCCACAAGCCTAGGGGCGTGCCCCCTAGGGCTTGTGGCCTCCCCATGGGTCTTCTGGCCTCCTCCCGAAGCTTCCTAGGTGTCTTGTTGTCCAAGACAAATAGTCAAAAAAATTGTTCCGTTTGGTATTTATTTTCTGTAAAAAAACAAAAACAAGGGAAAAAATAGCAACTGGTACTGGGCACTAGGTTAATAGGTTAGTCCCAAAAAATGATATAAAATAGCATATTAATGCATATAAAACATCCAAGATAGATAATATAACAGCATGGAACAATAAAAATATATAGATACACTGGAGACGTATCAAGCATCCCCAAGCTTAATTCCTGCTCGTCATCGAGTAGGTAAATGATAAAAATAGAATTTTTGATGTGGAATGTTACCTAACATATTTATCAATGTAATTTTTATTATTGTGGCATGAATATTCAGATCCATAAGATTCAAACCAAAAGTTTAATATTGACATAAAAACAATAATACTTCAAGCATACTAATAATGCAATCATGTCTTCTCAAAATATCATGGATAAAGAAAGTTATCCCTACAAAATCATATAAGCTTGTCATGCTCCATGTTCATCACAAAAAGTATTTATCATGCACAACCCAGGTGTTAGCCAAGCAATTCTTTCATATTTTTGGTGTTCTCAAACTTTTTCAACTTTCACGCAATACATGAGCGTGAGCCATGGATATAGCACTATAGGTGGAATAGAGTATGGTGGAGCTTTGATATGTCTCCAATGTATCTATAATTTTTTATTGTTCTATGATATTATATTATCATTCTAATGCCTTTTCTCTCTTAATTTGCAAGATTTACATAAAGAGGGAGTTTGTCGGCAACTAAAATTCTGGACCTAAAAAAGCTATACTAAAGATACTTATTCTGCACAACTCCAAATGAGCTAAAATTTCATGAAGAATTATTTTGGGATACGTAAAAAATACTGGAGAAAATAAATACGAGAGGGGACCCACCAGCTGCCCACAAGGCACTTGGGGCACGGCCACCCTCCGAGGTGCGCCCAAGTAACTTTTGGGGTCCCTGGCTGGCCTCCGAGGCGCATCTTCTCCTATATGATGCCATTTTCCCTAGAAAAAAATCGAGAGGAGACTTTCGTGACAAAGCGCCGCCGTCTCGAGGCGTAACCTGGGCAGGAGCAGTTTTTCTCTCCGACGAAGCGATCCCGCCGGGGACACTTACTCCGGGAGGGGGAAATCAAAGCCATCGGTATCACCTACAACCCTCTCATCGTGGGAGGATCAATCTTCATCAACATCTTCACTAGCACCATCTCATCTCAAACTCTAGTTCATCTCTTGAATTCAATCTTTGTCTCAAAACCTCAGACTAGTACCTGTGGGTTACTAATACCACTTTGTTGTATCTAGTTTTCCTAGCGCTTTTCCTCTTGTTTTTGACTCTAATTTGCATGATTTGCATGAAACTAACCCGAACTGATGCCGTTTTCAGCAGAGCTACCATGGTGTTGTTTTTCTGCAGAAATAAAAGTTCTTGGATTGGAACGTAACTTTACGAAGATTTTTTATATAATAAAAGAGAATTACTAGAGCCAAGAACCACCGGAGGGGGCCCCTGGATGAGCACAACCCACCAGGCCGCGCCCCCCTCCTGGCGCGCCCAGGTGGGTTGTCCCCACCTGGTGGCCCCGCAGACCCTGAATCCAACTCCATAAATACTTTTTTTCCAGAAAAAAATCAGGGAGAAAGAATTATCGCATTTCGCGAGACGGAGTCGCCGCCACCTGCTGTTCTTCATTGAGAGGCCAGATCTGGAGTCCGTTTGGGGCTCCGGAGAGGGGGATCTTCGATCTTCGTCATCACCAACCCTTCTCCATAGCCAATTCCATGATGCTCCCCACCGAGAGTGAGTAATTCCTTTGTAGGCTCACTAGTCGATGAGGAGTTGGATGAGGTTCATCATGCAATCGAGTTACTTTTGTTAGGGCTTGATCCCTAGTATCCACCATGTTCTGAGATTGATGTTGATATGACTTTGCCAGGCTTAATACTTGTCACTTTGGTCCCGGGCGCCATGATTTCAGATCTGCACCGCTTGTGTTATCACCATTATATCTATGTTCTTGATCCGATCTTGCAAGTTATATTCACCTATTACGTGTTATGATCCGTAAACCCTGGAGTGACAATAATCGGGATACTTTCCGGTGATGACCGTAATTTGAGGAGTTCATGTATTCACTATGTGTTAATGCTTTGTCCTGGTTCTCTATTAAAAGGAGACCTTAATATCCCTTAGTTTCCAATTGGACCCCGCTGCCATGGGAGGGTAGGACAAAATATGTCATGCAAGTTCTTTCCATAAGCACATATGACTATTTGCGGAATACATGCCTACATTATATTTATGAACTAGAGCTAGTGATGTATCACCCTAGGTTATGACTGTTATATGATGAATATCATCCAACGAATTCACCGAGCCAATGCCTATGAATTTCTCTTATATTGTTCTTTCTAAGTTACTACTCCTACTATTGCTGTTACACTTGCTACAAAATCGTTGCTATCACTAACACTGTTACTATTGTTGTTGCTACTACTATCAAAACTATCATACTACTTTGCTACTGATCACTTTGTTGCAGATAATTAATCTCCAGGTGTGGTTGAATTGACAAGTCAGATGCTAATACTTGCAAATATTCTTTGGCTCCCCTTGTGTCGAATTCATAAATTTGGGTTGAATACTCTACCATCGAAAACTATTGCGATCCCCTATACTTGTGGGTTATCAAGACCTTTTTCTGGCGCCGTTGCCGGGGAGCATAGTTATATTTGTTGAGTCACTTGGGATTATTATCAATTTATCACTATGAAGAATCTGAAGGATACTAAAACCAAGATCGTTCCCTCTAGGACGAGGGGAGGTAAGGAACTGCCATCACACTCTGCACTTGATTCACCCTCTGTTTTGAGTAGAGTTGCAACACCATCAGACTAATCCTATTATGTCGCAAGTCATCAATGATGCTACTTATGCTATGAATGATACTCATGATGATACTAGTACCTTACTTGATGATGGTGTGCCACTAGGTGAATTTCTTGATGAACAACTTGCTAGAACTAAAGCTTTTGATAATGATGAAACTGATGAAAATACTGAAACTGATGAAGAGCTTGAAACTTAGTCCTCCTAGATATGAATTTCCTAAAATACCACAAGGTTATGTTATGGATGAGGAGACAACTAGAGACTTTCTTGCTTGCAATGACAGGGATGATCTTAAGAAATTATTATGCAAATTGGAAGAGAAATCTTTGAATGCTAGAATGAAATGTGATCCTAAGTTTTCTACTTCACCTATCTTTGTTGATGATAAGGATTATGAATTCTCTGTTGACCCAGAGTTGATTACTTTGGTTGGATCTGATCCTTTCCATGGTTATGAAGCTGAAACTATTGTGGCACACCTTAGTTGTATGACATAGCCACCTTACTTGCTCATGATGAGAAAATTCGCTACTATTATATTCTCAAATTATTTCCATTCTCATTAAAGGGTTATGCTAAGACTTGGTATAATACTCTTGCTCCTAGTTGTGTGCGTAGTCCCTAGGATATGATTTACTATTTTCTCTGAAAAATATTTTTCTGCTCATAAGAAACAAGCTACCTTACAGGAAATATTTAACTTTGTGCAAATTGAAGAAGAGAGTCTCCCACAAGCTTGGGGGAGGCTTCTCCATTTTCTTAATGCTTTGCCTGATCATCCTCTTAAGAAAAATTAAATACTTGATATCTTCTATAATGGACTAAGCGATGCTTCTAGGGATTTCCTAGATAGTTGTGTTGGTTATGTTTTTAGGGAACGAACTGTTGAACAAGCTGAAGAATTATTGAATAACATATTGAAAAATTATGATGATTGGACTCTTCCCGAACCACCGCTTAAACCTACTCCTAAGAAGAGGGGTATCTTATATCTCGGTCCCGAAGATATGCAAGAGGCAAAGAAATCTATGAAGGAAAAAGGTATTAAAGCTGCGGATGTCAAAAATTTACCTCCTATTGAAGAAATACATGGGCTTGATACCACAGCACCCAAGGTGGTAGAGGTAAATTCTGTAATGAAATTCAATGACAATGATAATCCTTACAATATGCATCCTAGTCAATGCCTTTACGAGTTTGATAATTACATTAGAAGTTATGAAGCAATTGAAATACAATTCTGACATGATTGCGCGCTTGAGTGACTTGTTATTTAGAATCACCAATGATGTTAGAGGTGTAGGAAAACATGCCTCTATGTTTGAAACTCATCTATAACAATTTGCTAAATCTCAAAGAGAATTGCTTGATGAAATGAACAATAATATAAATGACTTTGCTGTTAGAGTAGCAACTAGAGGAGGTAAAATGACTCAGGAACTACTTTACCCTGAGGGACACCCAAAAATAATTGAACAAGACTCTCAAAGACTTAACACAGATGCACCTAGTCCCTCTAAAAAGAAAAAGAAAAATGATAGGACTTTGCATGCCTCTAGTGAACTTAAAGTAGAAAGGCCTCCTGATAATGATAATGATGTTTCTATTTCTGATGCTGAAACTCAATCTGGTAATGAACACTCACCTACTGATAATGAAAAAGATAATGATGAGGTTCATGAAGACACTCAAACAAATAATAAAGAACCAGATAATCATGTTGAAATAGAACCAGCTGTTGATCTTGATAACCCATAACTTAAGAATAAAAGATATGATAAAAGAGACTTTGTGTTCTAGAAAACATGGTAAGAAAAGAGAACCATGGGTTCAAAAACCTATGCCCTTTACACCTAAATCAACTAAGAAGAAGGATGATGAAGAATTTGAACGCTTTGCTGAAATGATTAGGCCAGTCTTCTTACATACCCACTTGACAGATATCTTAAAAATGCCCCCTTATGCAAAGTACATGAAAGACATTGATACATCTACAATGTATCTATAATTTTTGATTGCTCCATGTTGTTATATTATCATTCTTGGATGTTTTACAATCATTTTATAGCAACTTTATATCATTTTTTGGGACTAACCTATTGACATAGTGCCCTAGTGTAGTTGCTTTTTACTTAGCAGAAAATCAATATCGAACAGAGTCCAAATGCAAAGAAACCTTTTGGAGAATTTTACTAGGCCCGAAGACACATGATGGGCTAAAGAAGTACCAGAGGGGTGCCCCGAGGGGGGCACAACCCACCTGGGCGCGCCTGGAGCCCCAGGCGCGTCCCGGTGGGTTGTGCCCATCTCGGTGGCTTCCTGCACCTCATCTTTGCTCTATAAATACCCCAATATTCTAGAAACCCTAGGAGGGTCGACGAAAAACAATACCATCCGCTGCAAGTTCTAGAAACCATAGATCCAATCTAGACACCATCACGGAGGGGTTCATCATCCTCATTGGCACCTCTCCGATGATGCATGAGTAGTTCATTGTAGACCTACGAGTCTGTAGTTAGTAGCTAGATGGATTCCTCTCTCTCTTTTAATTCTCAATAAAGTGATCTCTTGGAGATCTATTTGATGTAACTCTTTTTGCGGTGTGTTTGTTGGGATCCGATGAACTTTGAGTTCATGATCAGATCTATGTTTTTATACATGAAAGTTATTTGAGTCTTTTGATCTCTTATATGCATGATTACTTATAGCCTCGTATTTCTTCTTCAAATCTGTGGTTTAGTTAGGCCGACTAGATCAATTTTTCTTGCCATGGGAAGAGGTGCTTTGTGATGGGTTCGATCTTACGGTGCTCAATCCTAGTGATAGAAAGGGAAATGACACATATGTATCATTGCTATTACGTATAACAAGATGGGGTCTATCCCTACATTAATAGATCTTGTCTACATCATGTCATCGTTCTTATTGCATTACTCCGTTTTCCCATGAACTTAATACGCTAGATGCATGTTGGATATCGGTCGATGTGTGGAGTAATAGTAGTAGATGCAGGCAAGAATCGGTCTACTAATCTTAGACGTGATGCCTATATAATGATCATTGCCTGGATATCGTCATGACTATTTGAAGCTCTATCAATCGCCCAACAGTAATTTGTTTACCCACTGAATGCTATTTTTCTCGAGAGAAGCCACTAGTGAAACCTACGGCCTCCGGGTCTCTTCTTTATCAAATTTGCCTTCGGGATCTATTTTTATTCGCTTTTATTTTTAGATCTATTAATCCAAAAACCCCAAAATACCTTGCTGCAATTTATTGTTATTTATTTTATCTCACGTTCCCGCGAGATCTATTTATCCAATCTACTACAATTTTATCTATCTTTTTACCCGGGAGGGATTGACAGCCCCTCTTTTACGTCGGGTTGCAAGTATTTGTTCTTTGTGTGTAGGTACCATTTACATAGTGTTGTCTGGTTCTCCTACTGGATCAATAACCTTGGTCTCATCACTGAGGGAAATACCTACCGTAGTTGTGTTGCATCATCCCTTCCTCTTTGGGAAAATACCGATGTAGTTCAAGCAGCATCAAAAGGAATTTTTGGCGCCATTGCCAGGGAGACATCATCAACATCTACCAGGTTCCTAATCACAAATCTCATATCCTTGCAATTTACATTATTTTCCATTTGCCTCTCATTTTCATCTCCCCCACTTCACAAACATTTGCCTTCTTATTCGCCCTCTTTTTTGTTCATCGTTTTTCTCGTCAGATCTGTTTTTGAGTGCAATCTTGGTGCGTAGTCACGATGACTCAAGAGAATACCAAGTTGTGTGATTTCTCCAATACCAACAACAATGATTTTATTAGCACTCCGATTGCTCCTCCCGCCACTAGTGCAGAGTCTTGTGATATTAATGCCACTTTGTTGAATCTTGTTATGAAACATCAATTTTCCGGTACTCCTAGTGAGGATGTCGTGTCCCATCTTAACACATTCGTGGAAGTATGCGATATGCAAAACAAAAAAGATGTGGACAATGATATTGTGAAGTTGAATTTATTCCCGTTTTCTTTGCGAGACAGTGCAAAAATTTTGTTTTCTTCTTTGCCTTGCAATAGTATCGATTCTTGGGATAGGCGCAAGGATTCTTTTATTACTAAGTATTTTCTGCCCGTGAAAATTATTTCCCTTAGGACACAAATCATGAATTTTAAACAACTTGAGCAAGGACATGTTGCGCAATCTTGGGAAAGAATGAAATTGATGCTAAGAAATTGTCCTACTCATGGTTTAAATCTTTGGATGATCATACAAATTTTTTATGCGGGATTGAATTTTGTTTCTAGAAATCTTTTAGATTCCTCCGCGGGTGGTACTTTTATGGAAATTACTTTGGGTGAAGCTACTAAATTGCTTGATAATATTATGGAAAATCATTCACAATGGCATACCGAAAGAGCTCCTACTAGTAAAAAGGTTAATTTGGTAGAAGTGATAAATTCTTTGAGTGAAAAAGTTGATGCTCTTATGAAGTTGGTTGCTAATAAAAATTCTCATATTGATCTGAATGATGTGCCCTTTTCTACTTTGTTTGAGCAAACTAGTGATGCCGTAGATGTGAATTTTGTTTCGCGAAACAATTTTAACAACAATGCATGCTTATAGAGGCAATTTCAATCCTAGACATTTTCCGGAAAATTACTCTAATAATAATGTTAATTCCTATGGTAATCCTTCTTATAATAATAATAGGAACACCTCTGATCTTGAGAATAATATTAAAGAATTTATCAATGCTCAAAAGAATTTTAATACTATGGTAGAAGAAAAGTTGAGCAAGATTGATGATATGTCTAGAAGCATTGATAGAATTTCTCATGATGTAGAAAATCTCAAGATGAAAATTTTTGTGCCTAAGGTTGAAGAATCAATTAAAGCTTTATATGTTTCTATGGATGAAAGTAAGAAAATAACCGCTATGCTTAGAGCTAAAAGAGATTTTTTAGAAAAAGCGTTTTCTAGCGATTGCTTTCGTAAAAATGATGAAGTTCTTAAAATGATTGGTGTTTCTTCTATTGATTCTTTGTTTAGTAAAATTAATATTTATGAAAAAGGGACTGAAGAAGAGTAAACTTTAGTTAGAAGGAGTCCCAATAATTTGGAGGGTGAAAATTTTGTTGAGAAAATTGATAAAAGTGGGTTTGGAGAGGTCAAAACTTTAACTAGTGATGTGCCCACTCTTTTGGATTACAAAGACTTTAATTATGATAGTTGCTCTTTGATTGATTGGATTTATTTGTCGCAATCCATGATAAATTCACCCCATGCTTATCAACAAAATAAAGCTTTTACTAAACATATTGTTAATGCTATGATGAAAGCCTTGGAAGAAAAGTTGGAATTAGAGATTTCAATTCCTAGAAAATTACATGACGAATGGGAACCTACCATCAAAGTCAAGATTAAAAATTGTGAGTGTTTTGCTTTATGTGACTTGGGTGCTAGTGTTTCTATAATGCCAAAATCTTTATGTGATGTGCTTGGTCTTACTGATATTGAAGAATGTTCTTTAAATTTGCACTTGGAGGATTCTACTATTAAAAAGCCTATGGGGAGAATTAATGATGTTCTTATTCTTGCAAATAGGAATTATGTGCCCATAGATTTTATTGTTCTTGATATTGATTGCAATCCGTCTTGCCCAGTTATTCTTGGTAGACTGTTCTTACGTACTATTGGTGTCGTGATTGATATGAAAGAAGGCAATTTTAAATTTCAATTTCCAGTAAGGAATGGTAGGGAACACTTCCCTAGAACAAGAATTAAGCCACCATATGAATAAATCATGAGGGCATCTTATGGATCTAGAAACAAGGATGAAAGCACTTGAATCTTTGCATTATGCCTAGCTAGGGGCGTAAAACGATAGCGCTTGTTGGGAGGCAACCCAATGAATTTTTTGGAGCTTTTTATTTCTGTTGTTGAGTGTTTGCATGATTATGCTACTGCTATGATTGTGTTTTTTATGTTTAATTAGTGTTTGTACGAAGCAAAGCCTTTGGGATCATGTTGGGTGATAGTTGCTTTGATCTTGTTGGAAAACAGAAACTTTTGCGTTTAGTAAAATAATTTTAAAAATCATAGAAACAACGAAAAATGTGCATTTTTTACACAAGATTGATATACAAATTTCCCATGTTGTCTAATTTTTCAGAATTTTGGGAGTTACAGAAGTATTATAGGTTTTCAGATTGCTACAGATTGTTTTGTTTTTGACAGATTCTGTTTTCTTTGCATTGTGTGCTTATTTTGATGAATCTATAGACTCTATCGGGGGGTTTGAGCCATAGCAAAGCTGGAATACTGTAGATATAATGCAAAAATAAAATATGAATGGGTTTGCAACAATACTTATAGTAGTAATTTCCTTTATTATACTAACGGATCTCACGAAGGTTTTGTTGAGTTTTGTGTGATTGAAGTTTTCAAGTTTTGGATGAGGTCACGGTGATGAAGGAATAAGGAGTAAGAAGAGACTAAGATTGGGGATGCCTGATACGTCCATTTTGCATAATGCTTTTATATCGATATTTATTGCATTATGGGATGTTATTTCACATTATGTCACAATACTTATGGCTATTCTCTCTTATTTTACAAGGTTTACATAAGGAGGGAGAATGCCGGCAGCTGGAATTCTGGACTGGAAAAGGAGAAAATATTAGAGACCTATTCTGCACAACTCCAAAAGTCCTGAAACTCCATGGAACACATTATAATAAATAATGAAAAATCCTCGCCAAAGATGAAGACCAGGGGGCCCACACCCTTCTCACGAGGGTGGGGGGCGCCCCCCTAGGGCGCGCCCCCCCTGCCGCGTGGGCCCCCTGGTGGCTCTCTGATGACCATCTTCTCCTATATGAAGTCTTTCGTCGAGAAAAAAAAAGAGGCAACCTTTCGGGACGAAACTCCGCCGCCACGAGGCGGAACCTTGGCGGGTCCAATCTAGAGCTCCGGCAGAGCTGTTCTGCCGGGCAAACTTCCCTCCCGGAGGGGGAAATCATCGCCATCGTCATCACCAACGCTCCTCTCATCGGGAGAGGCAATCTCCATCAACACCATCTCATCTCAAAACACTAGTTCATCTCTTGTATCCGATTCTTGTCTTCAAGTCCTGAATTGGTGCTAGTAGGTTGCTAGTAGTGTTAATTACTCCTTGTAGTTGATGCTAGTTGGTTTAATTGGTGGAAGATCATATGTTCAGATCCTTTATGCATATTAATACCCCTCTGATTATGAACGTGTTTATGCTTTGTGAGTAGTTACATTTGTTCCTGAGGACAAGGGAGAAGTCTTGCTATTAGTAGTCATGTGAATTTGGTATTCGTTCGATATTTTGATGAGATGTATGTTGTCTAGCCTCTAGTGGTGTTATGTGAACGTCGACTACATAACACTTCACCATTATTTGGGCCTAGAGGAAGGCATTGGGAAGTAATAAGTAGATGATGGGTTGCTAGAGTGATAGAAGCTTAAACCCTAGTTTATGCGTTGCTTCGTAAGGGGCTGATTTGGATCCATATGTTTCATGCTATGGTTAGGTTTACCTTAATACTTTTGTTGTAGTTGCGGATTTTTGCAATATAGGTTAATCATAAGTGGGATTCTTGTTCAAGTAAGAGAAGCACCCAAGCACCGGTCCACCCACATATCAAATTATCAATGTACCGAACGCGAATCATATGAACGTGATGAAAACTAGCTTGACGATATTCCCATGTGTCCTCGGGAGCGCTTTTCCTTATATAAGAGTTTGTCCAGGCTTGTCCTTTGCTACAATAAGGATTGGGCCACCTTGCTGCACTTTATTCACTTTTGTTACTTGTTGCTCATTGAACATTATCTCATTACAAAACTATCTGTTGCCACTTATTTCAGTACTTGCAGAGAATACCTTGCTGAAAACCATTTATCATTTCCTTCTGCTCCTCGTTGGGTTCGACACTCTTACTTATCAAAAGGACTACGATAGATACCCTATACTTGTGGGTCATCAAGACTCTTTTTTGGCGCCGTTGCCGGGGAGAGAAGCGCCTTTGTTAGGTGGAATTTGTTGAGGAAAAATTTATATAGTGTGCTGAAATTTACTGTCACTTGTTACTATGGAAAGTAATCCTCTGAGGGGCTTGTTCGGGGTATCTTCACCCTGACCAGTAGAGCAAAGAGTTTCTCCTCAACCTACTGAACCTATTGAAAAAGAAATTCCTTATGAGTATCCTTCGAGTATAATAAAAAAACTGCTAGCTAATCCTTTTACAGGAGATGGAACAAAGCATCCTGATGAACACCTAATATATGTGGATGAAGTTTGTGGATTATTTAAGCTTGCAGGTATTTCCATGATGTTGCTAAGAAGAAGGTCTTCCCTTTATCTTTGAAGGGAGACACATTGACATGGTATAGGCTATGTGATGATATGGGATCATGGGACTATAGAAGATTGAAATTGGAATTTCATCAAAATTATTACCCTATGCATCTTGTTCATCGTGATCGCAATTATATATATAATTTTTGGCCTTGCAAAGGAGAAAGCATCTCTCGAGCTTGGCGGAGTCTTAAATCAATGTTATATTCATGCCCCAATCATGAGCTTCCAAGAGAAACAATTCTTCAAAATGTTTATGCTCGGCTTTCTGATAACAATCGCACCATGCTTGATACTTCTTGTGCTGGCTCTTTTATGATGAAGACTATTGAATTCAAGTGGGGTTTATTGGATAGAATTAAACGCAACTCTGAAGATTGGGACCTCGACAATCGTAAGGAGTCAGGTATGTCACCTAAGTTTGATTGTGTTAAATCTTTTATGGATACCGATATTTTCTGTAAGTTTAGCACTAAATATGGACTTGATTCTGAGATAGTAGCTTCTTTCTGTGAATCTTTTGCTACTTATGTTGATCTCCCTAAGGAGTAGTGGTTTAAATATCATCCTCCTATAGAGGTAAAAGTAGCTGCACCTATTAAAGTTGAAGAAAAGACTGTCACTTATAATGATCCTATTGTTCCTACTTCTTATGTTGAGAAACCACCTTTCCCTGTTAGGATAAAGGATCATGCTAAAGCTTCAACTGTAGTTTGTAAAAGCAATATTAAAACATATACACCTCCTGAGCAAGTTAAAGTTGAACCTAAGATTGCTATTGTTAAAGAGCTCTTGTCTGATAATATTGATGGGCATGTTATTCAGTTCTGCGGTGAAACTGCTAGAATTTCTAAACCTTGTGCCAAAGATAAACATAGACCTGTGGTAGGTGTGCTTGTTATTTCTGTTAAAATAGGAGATCATTGTTATCATAGCTTATGTGATATGGGTGCTAGTGCTAGTGTTATACCTTATGACTTGTATAAAGAAATCAAGCATGAAATTGCACCTGCTGAGTTAGAAGATATTGATGTCACAATTAAACTTGCTAAGAGAGATACTATTTCAGCAATGGAAATTGTTAGAGATGTTGAAGTCTTGTGCGGGAAAACTAAATATCTTTCTGATTTTCTTGTTCCTAGTTCTCCGCAAGATAGCTTTTGTCCCATTATATTTGGTAGACCCTTCTTGAATACAGTTAATGCTAGGATAGACTGCGAAAAGAATGTTGTTACTATTGGCTTGGATGATATGACTCATGAGTTTAATTTCTCTAAATTTAGTAAACAACACCGTGAAGAAGAAGAATTTCCTAGTAAGGATGAAATTATTGGTCTTTCTTCTATTGCCGTACCTCCTAATGATCCTTTAGAACAATATTTGCTAGACCATGAGAATGATATGTTTATGAATGAAAGAAGGGAAATAGATGAAGTATTCTTTAAACAAGAACCTATGCTAAAACACAATTTGCTTGTTGAAATCCTAGGGGATCCTCCTCCACCTAAGGGTAATCCCGTGTTTGAGATTAAACCATTGCCTGATAATCTTAAATATGATTATCTTGATGAAAAGAAGATATATCATGTTATTATTAGTGCTAACATTTCAGAGCATGAAGAAGAAAGATTATTGAAAACTCTGAAGAAGCACCGTGCTACTATTGGATATACTCTTGATGATCTTAAGGGCATTATTCCCACTCTATGTGTCAACATAAAATAAATTTGGAAGAAGATGCTAAACCAGTTCGTGATCCTCAACGACGTCTGAATCCTAAAATGAAAGAAGTGGTACAAAAAGAAATACTAAAGCTTCTAGAGGCAGGTATAATTTATCCCGTTGCTGATAGTCAGTGGGTAAGTCCTGTTCATTGTGTCCCTAAGAAGGGAGGTATTACTGTTGTTCCTAATGATAAAGATGAATTGATTCCACAAAGAATTATTACAGGTTATAGGATGGTAATTGATTTCCGCAAATTAAATAAGGCTACTAAGAAAGATCATTACCCCTTACCTTTTATCGATCAAATGCTAGAAAGATTATGCAAACATACACATTACTGATTTCTAGATGGTTATTCTGGTTTCCCTCACATACCTGTGTCGGCTAAAGATCAATCAAAGACTACTTTTACATGCCCTTTCGGTACTTTTGCTTATAGACGTATGCCTTTTGGTTTATGTAATGCACCTGCTACCTTTCAAACATGCATGATGGCTATATTCTCTAACTTTTGTGAAAAGATTTGTGAGGTTTTCATGGACGACTTTTCCGTCTATGGATCTTCTTTTGATGATTGCTTGAGCAATCTTGATCGAGTTTTGCGGAGATGTGAAGAAACTAATCTTGTCTTGAATTGGGAAAAGTGCCACTTTATGGTTAATGAAGGTATTGTCTTGGGGCATAAAGTTTCCGAAAGAGGTATTGAAGTTGATAAAGCCAAGGTTGATGCTATTGAAAAGATGCCATGTCCCAAGGACATCAAAGGTATAAGAAGTTTCCTTGGTCACGCCGGATTTTATAGGAGGTTCATTAAGGACTTCTCAAAAATTTCTCGGCCTCTGACTAATTTATTACAAAAAGATGTACCATTTGTCTTTGATGATGATTGTGTAGAAGCATTTGAAATACTTAAGAAAGCATTAGTCTCTGCACCTATTGTTCAGCCACCTGATTGGAATTTACCCTTTGAAATTATGTGTGATGCTAGTGATTATGCTGTAGGTGCTATTCTAGGGCAAAGAGTTGATAAGAAATTAAATGTTATCCATTATGCTAGTAAGACTCTAGACAATGCTCAAAGAAATTATGCTACTACTGAAAAAGAACTTTTAGCAGTTGTATTTGCTTGTGATAAGTTCAGACCTTATATTGTTGATTCTAAAGTAACTATCCACACTGATCATGCTGCTATTAAATATCTTATGGAAAATAAAGATGCTAAACCTAGACTTATTAGATGGGTTCTCTTGCTACAAGAATTTGATTTGCATATTGTTGATAGAAAAGGAGTTCAGAACCCCGTTGCAGACAACTTATCTAGGTTAGAGAATGTTCTTGATGACCCACTACCTATTGATGATAGTTTTCCTGATGAAAAATTAAATGTCATAAGTACTTCTCGTAGTACCCCTTGGTATGCAGATTATGCTAATTACATAGTTGCTAAATTTATACCACCTAGCTTCACATACCAACAAAAGAAAAAGTTCTTCTATGATTTGAGACATTACTTTTGGGATGACACACATCTTTATAAAGAAGGAGTAGATGGTGTTATTAGGCGTTGTGTACCTGAGCATGAACAGGAACAGATCCTACGCAAGTGCCACTCCGAAACTTATGGGGGACACCACGCGGGAGATAGAACTGCACATAAGGTATTGCAATCCGGTTTTTATTGTCCTACTCTCTTCAAGGATGCCCGTAAGTTTGTCCTATCTTGCGATGAATCTCAAAGAATGGGTAATATTAGTAGACGTCAAGAAATGCCTATGAATTATTCACTTGTTATTGAACCATTTGATGTTTGGGGCTTCGATTATATGGGACCTTTTCCTGCCTCTAATGGATATACACATATTTTAGTTGTTGTTGATTACATTACTAAGTGGGTATAAGCTATTCCAACTAGTAGTGCTGATCATAACACTTCTATTAAAATGCTTAAAGAAGTTATTTTTCCGAGGTTTGGAGTCCCTAGATATTTAATGACTGATGGTGGTTCACATTTTATTCATGGTGCTTTTCGTAAAATGCTTGCTAAATATGACGTCAATCATAGAATTGCATCTCCGTATCACCCACAGTCTAGTGGTCAAATTAATTTTGCAAAATACTATTAATAGGTCTAGAAAGAATTGGTCCAAGAAACTTGATGATGCATTATGGGCCTATAGAACTGCATATAAAAATCCAATGGGTATGTCTCCATATAAAATGGTATATGGAAAAGCATGTCACTTACCTCTTGAACTAGAACATAAGGCATATTGGGCTATTAAAGAGCTCAACTATGGTTTCAAACTTGCCGGTGAAAAGAGGTTATTTGATATTAGCTCACTTGATGAATGGAGAACACAAGCTTATGAAAATGCCAAGTTATTTAAATAAAAGGTTAAAAGATGGCATGACAAAAGGATACAAAAGCGTGAGTTTAATGTAGGTGATTACGTATTGCTATACAACTCTCGTTTAAGATTTTTTGCAGGGAAACTTCTCTCTAAATGGGAAGGCCCCTAAGTTATCGAGGAGGTCTATCGTTCCGGTGCCATAAAAATCAACAACTTCGAAGGCACAAATCCAAAGGTGGTAAACGGTTCAAGAATCAAACATTATATCTCAGGTAATCCCATAAATGTTGAAACCAATATTATTGAAACCGTAACCCCGGAGGAATACATAAGGGACACTTTCTAGAACGTTTCAGACTCCGAAAAGGAATAGGTATGTGGTACGGTAAGTACACCGACTCCAAAACAATTTTTAAGGCAATATTTCTCTGTTTTGGAATATTTAGAAAAATAGAAATTTAAGTAGCAGTCCGGGAAGGACACGGGGGCCTCGCGAGGGTGGAGGGCGCGCCCTACCCCCTGGGGGCGCCCCCTACCTCGTGAGCACCTCGTGTGCCTTCCGGACTCTGTTTTCTTGCACAATACGTATTTTGGTCGGTAAAAATTCATCATATAATCTCCTGGGGGTTTTGACTCCCGTATCACGCAAAAATCCTCTGTTTTTGTTTTGAGCTGTTGCTGCTGCAGATTAGAGCAAGATGTCTTTTCAAGAGTCGGTCGGAGAGAGCCGGGTATCTAATCCGGCACCAGAACCAAAGGCAAACAGCGACCCTGACCACTTTGGGCCAGCAACGGAGGAAGATATGGAGGCTGACCTAATGAGGGTAGATGCCATGGAGGATCAAGAAGTCGCCTCTCGCTTCCAAGCTGGATTCACCATGGGAGAACTTCAGAGCTCAGCTATTCCAAACTCGGTTATCCCTTCCAATGTTAGATTTCTTTCTTATGAGAATATGAAAAAGAGTGTCACTGGTTCTCCCGCAGCTATGCAGCACCCTTGGGTGCAGGGAGCTTTGGTTGTTACAGGAAAACTCCGAAAGGAAATAATGGATCTCAAGCAGCAAGTCAACAAGCTTGAGGAGGAGAATCGTATTTTGGAGGGCATCATCGCCAAAAACATCACATCACCATCCCTGAAAAGAGAGACATAATCACCTGGGTATGGGCACTCCACTTGGAAACTGCCAAGCTTGGGGGAGTGCCTCGGTATCATATCACCGTCACTTTTATCTTTACTGTTTTCCTTAGTTCGATCTTCTTAGTAGTATTTTGATCTAGTAGAATAAAGTTTGTGGCATGATCTAGTTGTGAGTTTTGCTTTATTATCCTTCTATGTAATCGAGTCCGTGAGCTATATAATAAAGATTAGTGTTGAGTCAAGGCACTACTAGGGAAAACCCTAGCAGTAGCGTTGGTTTTGTGCTCACTAGTAGCGCGGGTAGGCGCGCTACTAATAAGGCGCTATAGCTATTGCTTAGCAGTAACGCGTGCCAGCACGCGCTACTACTAGGACAAATAGCTGCAGCGTTTGTTCACTCCCACGCTACTGCTATTGTAACTACTGGTAGCGTGTTTTCTCTCCATCGCTACTAGTATTCTTTTTTATTTTTTTATTTTTAGTGTATTTATGCGCCATCGTACAAATATTGGTACAATACCAGTTATGAGGTTTACATCATTATGTCCATAACAGTGTGTCAAATGAAGGTGGATTAGGTTCAAGTGGAGGCAATATGTGGTGCATGTCAAAAGTATACTAC
This sequence comes from Triticum urartu, assembly GCF_003073215.2. Taxonomy (NCBI): domain Eukaryota; kingdom Viridiplantae; phylum Streptophyta; class Magnoliopsida; order Poales; family Poaceae; genus Triticum; species Triticum urartu. Next base: position 316,431,994 of record NC_053025.1, read on the forward strand.
TAATCCAAACTTGATCAGTTTGGACTAGTAGTGATTTCGATGTGCACCACATGTTGCCTCCACTTGAATCTAATCTGCCAACACAAGCTATTTAATCATCATCATAGTCATTACCACCAACAGTATTTATTTAATCACCACTAACACTAGCTAATAATAATCATCATAGTCATTACCACCAACACTAGCTATTTTATCATCATGGTAATAGTGTAGCACATCATCATCCTCAAACTCATTTCTAGCTAGCTAATCACTCCTGCTGCTCTCTCTTAGGTAAAATAACATAAAACATGTGTAGCTCTCCTCCTTGATCAAGTTGGAGCATGCAGATGAACCTGTCTCCTAATCGTGGGTAGTGCATCTGTTTGCTGCCCCCTAGTACTTCTCTGCGCTTCTCCATCACACATTTGGTCCAGTCTTGCACTATTAAGCATCCGTCGCTAATCTTGAATGCACTAAAGTAATCTGTAGGATATCTTGGTCGTAAGCTAATAATACTCATCGTACCTTTAGTCTCCATCCCATAAGGCACAACATTCATCGGGAGTCCCTGTTGAAGAACATTGTATGGTAGCATACTTAGCAATGAAGTTTAGCTTCAAAAATAATGTATGGAAAAGATGCACTGAGGACGAATAGTAAAAATCTTACCATCCTTCCTAAATAGATGTGACCATAGTTCATTATGAACACTATTGGTCGCACGTTTTTAGTACTAGTATTTCTAAATGCAGGAAGAAAATTTGTCTTGACAGTATCAAGATCGTCAAGCCATGAAACATAATGACTTAGCTCCTCGCAGTCTAGTTCAGCCTCAGGACAGTAGTAGGTCTTGTCTACCAAGCGCTGGACATGTTTGCTTGCACCGAAATAAGCTGACAATACAAATTAGTTGTCAACTATTTTTGAATAAACAATATCAAAAACATAAATATGGTTGAGAAACTTACATAATGGTATAACTGGAGGCGTCTACACATCGACCCAGATGTCGGTATTACCTTCAATATCATCTTCCGGACGAATATCAAAGGTGATAACCATATCAGGCTCAAATGCATAAGTCTTGCATAGTGCTCGCCATGTTTTGCATCCAAAATAGGCGTAGTCGTCTGAATTGTATAATTTTGCGTGGAAAATATAACCATGCTTGGTCTTCAAGTAAACTTTCTTTTCCTCCATAGTACGACTGAAACCTATCTTATCCAATACAAAAACTCTTGCATGGCAGTGGATACGCTAGTAGAATAGTAAAAAAAGACATGTCATGCTTAATGTCATGCTTAAATTATAAGTTGAAGCAAATGTCATGCTTAATTATGAAAAAAGACTTGTCGTTGTGACTTACTGTATCCACTTCGAAGTTCTCGTCCAGCTTGATGCTGAAGCGCCTATCATCATCTAGGAAGATTCCGTCGCACAGGCCGCGCTCGTCTTTGCAGTATTTGCAAATACCGAAATCCTTTTCGTCGTCAAACATTTCCTATGTTCATAGTTAAAACATTAATTGAAAATCGATCGAAGACAACTACCAGGATAATGAACATACAAATCTGGGGCACTCGATATTTCCTACATCTTTTGGCACAAGTCATGCCAAAATTCACGGAAACATCCGGCATGACCTTTGCTAAAATAGGACATATCGAGCGCCTGAAATTTGCCGGAACGGAAATGAATCAACACTCCGGCAAAACATAGGCCACTCAGCGGTGTAACCTGCAAACATGACCAGCCACTTGGGCAAGCACATATCCTATTTGAGCAACACAAGATATACATTTCAAAATATCTTATAGGACTCAAATTAGCATGCATTCAATAAGCAAAAGTAAATCATCTCATGCGTCCATACATCATCGAATAATATCACTAATACATCCCGAATAGTGTCATACATATAACATCACTAATACAACTAAAACCCTAGCACACGACGGGTATCGACGCGGGCGGTCGACACCCACAGAGAAGGAACCATCACGGGATCATAGCTCCAGTGAGATCCCTGGAGAACCTGCCAGGTATTGGAGAACCTGTGCTCCAACGCAAACAAGTAGTGACGGACGTGCGCGTCCTCCTCACTGACACGGTGACGCACCACCTCCGCGGAGTCCTCGAGCCTTTGGACCATCATTGGCCCACGCGACCGCCACCAAAGAAGGTTCGGGTCAATGACAGGCTGGCTCCTCACCAACCTACGCCCCCCGGTAGGTAGCGCCTCCCAGTACCACCCCGGCGGAGCCCAGTCCTAGACATGGCCCATCTGGTCAAGCAGGTGTCGTCCTCCGCCGACTCGACAACGAGGATGCGGGATAGGCATCGTCCACATCGATGCAGGAAAATTTGCTTTAACTAAAAAAATAGCAACAAGTTCTTATTAACTAGTTGTATTAATTCAACTAGTTCTTATTAAAAATAAACTTACTATAAATAAAAATAAACTAGTACCTAGTTCTTACTAACTAATTAGTACCTAGGAACTACTGCCCTAATTACCATCTAATTTGATGAAGCTAGGGGTGGAAAGTGGTAGCGGATATTCCAATTATCCAACTATAAAGTGAAATAAGTGGTCAAATTTTACTCGTTTTATGATTCATCTTAGAAATTTGATTCGTTTCCACCCTTAGTTGAACCCTAACTCATTTGAGCCGCATCCGCATCCGATTCGTATCCACCCTTACATGAACCCTAACTAATATGATGGAACTAAAATATAAAGAAACCCTAGGCAGAGGTAGGGGAGAGGAAGGAGCAGGCGTGCTCACCTCGGGTGCCTGCGACGAGGGAGGGGCAGGCGGCGTCGAGGTCGGGGTCGGGGCTCGGGCGCGCGGCGGATGGCGGCGTCGAGGTCGGGGTCGGGGGCGGCGTCCGGGACGGCATTGTGGTCGGGGGCGGGGGCGGCGTTGAATCTAGGGTCGTGGGCGGCGTAGAGGGTGTGCAGAGAGCGCGTGGCGGCCGACGGGCGACAGCGGCGGCGAGAGTGGAGAGCTGTATTTGGGGGAAGTGGTCGTGGGGAAGGACGAACCCCGTGGTTAAGTCAGAAGTAGCAGTAGCGCGTTCCAGAAAGCGCGCTACTGCTACGTTAGCTACAGCACGTTCTGGGACACGCGCTACTGCTACTCCTTTCTCTTTTTTCCCCTTTTTCATTTAGTTTTCTTCACATTTTATTTTTTTCCTTTCACCTTATTCTATTTATTTCATTTTCAATTACCTTTCTATGTGCTTTCCATTTAATTTTATATCCTTTAGCAGTAGCGAGTTTAGATTAAAACGCACTGCTACAAAGAAAGTAGCGCTAGCGCGGTTCGATATAGGTCGCTACTACTATGTGTAGCCTATGGGCTAAGCCATGGGAATTTTAGTAGTAACATGTTTAGAACAAGACGCGCTACTGCTAAAACTTTTTCTACAGCACGGTTTGCACAGGCGCGCTACTGCTACTTAGCACCATCGTGCTTCTTTGACCCGCGCTACTGCTAAAGTTCTGTGTATAAGTTTTTTCCTAGTAGTGAGGGCTTGATTGTTTTGCCATGATCCTAAGTGAATAAAACAAAAGAGAAAGAAATAAAAAGAAACAAAGAGATCATATGGATCTCATGGAGAGTAATGAGCTCACATAGAAAAAGTATGATGAATAAAAGTTGTTGAGAGTTGACAAGCATAGTTTTGGTCATCGTTGCAATTAATAGGAAGTAACAAAGAAAGAGAGGTCTTCACAAATAGATATACTATCTTGGACATCTTTTATGATTGTGAGCACTCATTAAAATATGACATGCTAAAGAGTTGACATTGGACAAGGAAGACAACATAATGGGTTATGTTTTCTTACATGTGAGATAAATTATATTGTCTTGGATCTTCCAACATGATGAGCTTGCCTTTCCCCCTCATGCTAGCCAAATTCATTGCACCAAGTAGAGATACTACTTGTGCTTCCAAATACCCTTAAACCAGTTTTGCCATGAGAGTCCACCATATCTACCTATGGATTGAATAAGATCCTTCAAGTAAGTTGTCATCGGTGCAAAGCAATAAAAATTGCTCTCTAAATATGTATGATTGATTGGTGTGGGAGAAATAAGCTTTATACGATCTTGTGATGTGGAAGTAATAAAACTGACGGACTGCATAATAAAGGTTCATATCACAAGGGGCAATATAAAGTGATGTTCTTTCGCATTAAGATTTTGTGCATCCAACCATAAAAGCGCATGGCAACATCTGCTTCCCTCTGCGAAGGGCCTATCTTTTATTATTATCTTCTACCTTATGCAAGAGTCATGGTGATTTTCACCCTTCCTTTTTTACACTTTATCCTTTGGAAAGCACAGTATGTTGGAAAGATCCTGGTATCTATGTCTAATTGGATGTGAGTTTTCATGAACTATTACTATTGACATTACCCTTGAGGCAAAACATTGGGAGGCAAGACTATAAGTCCCTATCTTTCTCTCTGTCCGATTAAAACTCCACACCCATAAGTACTGCGTGAGTGTCAGCAATTGTGAAAGATTATATGATAGTTTAGTATGTGGACTTGCTGAAAAGCTCATATACATTGACTCTTTCCTATGTCATGATAAATTGCAATTGCTTCAATGACCGAGATTGTAGTTTGTTAGTTTTCAATGAAGTTTACGATTCATACCTGATATTGTGATTGAATTATTACTCTAGCATTAGAGATCATATGACAAAAATTATATAACTTGTTGTTACAAGAATGATCATGATGCCCTCATGTCCGTATTTTATTTTTATCGACACCTTCATCTCTAAACATGTGGACATATTTTTCGATTTCGGCTTTTTGCTTGAGGACAAGCGAGGTCTAAGCTTGGGGGAGTTGATACGTCCATTTTGCATCATGCTTTTATATCGATATTTATTGCATTATGGGCTGTTATTTCACATTATTTCACAATACTTATGGCTATTCCCTCTTATTTTACAAGGTTTACATAAGGAGGGAGAATGCCGGCAGCTGGAATTCTGGACTCGAAAAGGAGCAAATATTAGAGACCTATTCTGCACAACTCCAAAAGTCCTGAAACTCCACGGAACACCTTATAATAAATAATGAAAAATCCTCACCAAAGATGAAGACCAGGGGCCCCGCACCCTTCTCACGAGGGTGGGGGGCGCCCCCTCACCCTAGGGCGCGCCCCCTTGCCTCATGGGCCCCTTGGTGGCTCTCTGATGACCATCTTCTTCTATATGAAGCCTTTCGTCGAGAAAAAAAATAAGAGGCAACCTTTCGGGACGAAACTCCGCCTCCACGAGGCGGAACCTTGGCGGATCCAATCTAGAGCTCCAGCAGAGCTGTTCTGCTGGGGAAACTTCCCTCCAGGAGGGGGAAATCATCGCCATCGTCATCACCAATGCTCCTCTCATCGGGAGAGGGCAATCTCCATCAACATCTTCATCAACACCATCTCATCTCAAAACCCTAGTTCATCTCTTGTATCTGATTCTTGTCTTCAAGTCCGGGATTGGTGCTAGTAGGTTGCTAGTAGTGTTAATTACTCCTTGTAGTTGATGCTAGTTGGTTTAATTGGTGGAAGATCATATGTTCAGATCCTTTATGCATATTAATACCCCTCTGATTATGAACATGTTTATGCTTTGTGAGTAGTTACGTTTGTTCCTGAGGACAAGGGAGAAGTCTTGCTATTAGTAGTCATGTGAATTTGGTATTCGTTCGATATTTTGATGAGATGTATGTTGTCTAGCCTCTAGTGGTGTTATGTGAACGTCGACTACATAAAACTTCACCATTATTTGGGACTAGAGGAAGGCATTGGGAAGTAATAAGTAGATGATGGGTTGCTAGAGTGATAGAAGCTTAAACCCTAGTTTATGTGTTGCTTCGTAAGGGGCTGATTTGGATCCATATGTTTCATGCTATGGTTAGGTTTACCTTAATAATTTTGTTGTAGTTGCGGATGCTTGCAATAGAGGTTAATCGTAACTGGGATGCTTGTTCAAGTAAGAGCAGCACCCAAGCACCGGTCCACCCACATATCAAATTATCAAAGTACCGAACGCGAATCATATGAACATGATGAAAACTAGCTTGACGATATTCCCATGTGTCCTCGGGAGCGCTTTTCCTTATATAAGAATTTGTCCAGGCTTGTCCTTTGCTACAAAAAGGATTGGGCCACCTCGCTGCACTTTATTTACTTTTGTTACTTGTTGCTCGTTACAAATTATCTCATTACAAAACTAGCTTGACGATATTCCCATGTGTCCTCGGGAGCTCTTTTCCTTATATAAGAATTTTTCCGGCTTGTTCTTTGCTACAAAAAGGATTGGGCCACCTTGCTGCACCTTATTTACTTTTGTTACTTGTTGCTCGTTACAATTTACCTTATCACAAAACTATCTGTTACCACTTATTTCAGTACTTGCAGAGAATACCTTGCTGAAAACCATTTATCATTTCCTTCTGCTCCTCGTTGGGTTCGACACTCTTACTTATCAAAAGGACTATGATAGATCCCCTATACTTGTGGGTCATCAATGCCCATGGCATCACAAGCTATAATCTAAAAGAGAACCAAGCAACTAAGCTTGGGGAGGCCCGAGTGGCATCCCCTCTTTCTTCTAACGACTATCGGTATTTTACTTGGAGCTATATTTTTATTCGTGACATATCCTGAGTTTTGCTTGGAGATTCCTATATGATATGAGTATTTGCTTGTTTTGCCTTTTTCAGTTAAGTATCCTTGCTGGACACACTTATTTGAGAGACCAGAATTATGCTATGACTTGTTTGAATTGCTCTCGGTGCTTCAATTAAATCTTTATGAGCTATGGAATTGCTCTAGTGCTTCACTTATATATTTTTTAGCACGGTGTGCTTTAGTATTTTTTTTTTGAAGAAATGCTCTCATGCTTCACTTAGATTTATTTGAGAGTTAGTAAAAAATTCAAGAAATTCTCTCATGCTTCACTTAAATTATTTTGAGAGAAGAAAAACTTTTATGGTCATGTTCTTCACTTAGATTTGTTTGAGCTATCAAAAGCAACATATGAACTTAGTCCCAAAGTGAAAGATATTCAAGAGGGATATAATAAAAACTTTCATGAAGATCATTGTACAAAATAAACATGATTCCTTGTAATATTTTTGCGATATGATGTTATAATATGTGAGTCATGTTGATGAGTAATTATGCTTTAGTAAGAATATTGGTGTTAAGATTTGTGATTCCCTATGCAAGCACGAAAGTCAATAGTTATTGTGATGCCCCCGATTCAATCGTACACTAATCATACACACAAATGTGTGCGATCAAGATCAGGGACTCACAGGAAGGTATCACAATACAACTCTAGACAAAAATTAAAATAATACAAGCCTCATATTACAAGCTAGGGGCCTCGAGGGCTCGAATACATCAGTTCAAATACACAAGAGTCAGTGGAAGCAACAATATCTGAGTACAGACATAAGTTAAACAAGTTTGCCTTAAGAAGGCTAGCTCAAACATCAACATGGATCGAAAAGGCGAGGCCTCCTGCCTGGGAGCCTCCTAACTACTCCTGGTCGTCGGCGGCCTCCACGTAGTAGTAAGCACCCTCATGGTAGTAGTAGTAGTAGTAGTAGTAGTAGTAGTAGTAGTAGTAGTAGTAGTAGTAGTAGTAGTAGTAGTAGTAGTAGTAGTAGTAGTAGTAGTAGTAGTAGTAGTAGTAGTAGTAGTAGTAGTAGTAGTAGTAGTAGGCGGTGGTGTCGTCTGGCTCCTGGACTCAACCATATGGTTGTGACATCCGAGAAGAAAGGAAAAGGGGAAAAGGGGGAAGCAAAGAAACCATGAGTACTCATCCAAAGTACTCGCAAAAAAGGATCTACACTACATATGCATCGGTATCAATGAAATGGGTAGTATCTGTGGACTGAACTGCAGAATGCCAGAATAGGGGGAAAGCCTAGCCTATTGAAGACAAGCATCTTCAAGAGGCTCCAAGCATCTTGCAGCATTCATAAGAGTATAGAATAGCAGTTTATATTTAGCAAACATGTTGTAACATTAGCGCCCAGAGATCACTTCCTCGACTCCGTGCGAGGAAACGATCCCAGAGCCATCATTTCCATTAAATGCCTCAGCATCAAGTTCTAGTTGTATCGATCGGGATACAACTTCGAGCATCTGTTACCGTGGACCCAGCTATTCAAATAGATAGAATTCTTCCATGCAGGGGTGCACAAACTTACCCAACACGCTCGATCAACTCCGGCCGGACACACCATCATGTCATGACCGGCCTCGGCCGATCAACACACCGTAGACCTACCTAGGCTCAACAGAGAGGCCAGCACGCCGGTCTACATCCTAAATGCAAAGGGGTCATGGGCCAATCATCCTTTGCAATCCTACACGTTGCGAGGATAGCCGGTGAGCAGACCTGGCAACCTCCTTAATAAGGCAGGTGCTTACGCAGTCCAACCTGGTGCGCGCCGCTCCATTGCTGACGTTAGTGAGCTTTTGGCTAAAGCATACGATTCAGAGTGCCCATACTTATTCCCGTGTGGTGGGTAGTGTGAAAAAGGCCAAAGGCCTACTCGGATCAAATTTCCAAACCGTTAGTGTCTTGGTAGTGTGCGATAATGATCAATGGTCCACGATATTGTTGGAAATATGCCCTAGATACAATAATAAAGTGGTTACTATTATATTTCCTTGTTCATGATAATTGTCTATTGTTCATGCTATAATTGTATTAACCGGAAACTAGAATACATGTGTGAATACATAGATCATAATATGTCCCTAGTAAGCCTCTAGTTAACTAGCTCATTGATCAATAGATGGTCATGGTTTCCTGACCATGGACATTGATGTCGTTGATAATGGGATCACATCATTAGGAGAATGATGTGATGGACAAGACCCAGTCCTAAGCATAGCACAAGATCGTGTAGTTCATTTGCTAAAAGTTTTTCTAATGTCAAGTATCGTTTCCTTAGACCATGAGATTGTGCAATTCCCGGATACCGTAGGAGTGCTTTGGGTGTACCAAACGTCACAACGTAACTAGGTGATATAAAGGTGCACTATAGGTATCTCCGAAAGTGTCTGTTGGGTTGGCACGAATTGAGACTGGGATTTGTCACTCTGTATGACAGAGAGGTGTCTCTGGGCCCACTCGGTAATGCATCATCATAACGAGCTCAATGTGACTAAGGAGTTAGCCATGGGATCATGCATTACAGAACGAGTAAAGAGACTTGCCGGTAATGATATTGAATGAGGTATGGGGATACCAACCATCGAATCTAGGGCAAGTAACATACCGATGGACAAAAGGAATTGTATACGGGATTGATTGAATCCCCGACATCGTGGTTCATCTGATGAGATCATCAGGGAAGATGTAGGAACTAACATGGGTATCCAGATCCCGATGTTGGTTATTGGCTGAAGAGATGTCTCGGTCATGTCTGCATGGTTCCCGAACTCGTAGGGTCTACACACTTAAGGTCCGGTGACACTAGAGTTGTTATGGGAAATAGTATGTGGTTACCGAAGATTGTTCGGAACCCCGGATGGGATCTCGGACGTCACGAGGAGTTCTGGAATGGTCCGGAGGTGAAGAATTATATATGGGAAGTCCAGTTTCAGTCACCGGAATGGTTTCGGGGGTTATCAGTATTGTACCGGGACCACCAAAAGGTGTGGGGGGTCCACCGGGTGGGGCCACCTGCCCCGGTGGGCCAAGTGGGCTGAACAAGGGTGGGAACCAGCCCCTAGGCAGCTGGTGCACCCCCCCAAGGGCCCAAGGCACCTAGGGTTGAAAACCCTAGGGGGTGGGGGCGCGTCCCACCAAACTTGGGGGGGGGGCAAGTTCCCCCCCTTGGCCGTCGCCCCCCTCTAGATGCATCTAGGGGGCGCCCGCCTCTCCCTTCACCCTATAAATAGAGGGGATGGGAGGGCAGCCGAACCCTACCCCTGGCACAGCCCTCCCCCTCTCCAACACCTCCTCCTCCTCCGTAGTGCTTGGCGAAGCCCTGCCGGAGAACCACAAGCTCCATCACCACCACGTCGTCGTGCTGCCGGAGTTCTCCCTCAACTTCTCATCTCCCCTTGTTGGATCAAGAAGGAGGAGACGTCCTCGGGCTGTACGTGTTTTGAACGCGGAGGCGCCGTCCGTTTGGCGCTTGATCGGATCTTCTGTGATTTGAATCGTTGTGACTACGACTCCATCAACCGTGTTCTTGTAACGCTTACGCTTAGCGATCTTCAAGGGTATGGAGATGCACTCCCTCTCTCTCTCATTGCTAGCATCTCCTATATTGATCTTGGTGACACGTAGGAAAATTTTGAATTATTACTACGTTCCCCAACATTGGCATCATGAGCTAGGTCTATGCCTAGATTCTATGCACGAGTAGAAAACAAAGTAGTTGTGGGCGATGATTTGTTCAATTCGCTTACCATTACTAGTCTTATCTTGATTCGGTGGCATTGTGGGATGAAGCAGCCTGGACCGACCTTACACGTACGCTTACGTGAGATTAGTTCCACCGACAGACATGCACTTGATGCATATGGTGGCTAGCAGGTGTCTGTCTCTCCCACTTTAGTCGAATCAGATTCGATGAAGAGGGTCCTTATGACGGGTAAATAGCAATTGGCATATAACCGTTGTGGCTTTTGCGTAGGTAAGAAACGTTCTTGCTAGAAACCCATAACAGCCACGTAAAACATGCAACAACAATTAGAGGACATCTAACTTGTTTTTGCAGGGTATGCTATGTGATGTGATATGGCCAAAAGGATGTGATGAATGATATATGTGATGTATGAGATTGATCATGTTCTTGTAATAGGAATCACGACTTGCATGTCGATGAGTATGACAACCGGCAGGAGCCATAGGATTTGTCTTAATTTATTGTATGACCTACGTGTCAATGAAGATGCCATGTAATTACTTTACTTTATTGCTAACCGTTAGCCATAGTAGTAAAAGCAATAGTTGGAGAGACAACTTCATGAAGACACGATGATGGAGATCATGGTGTCATGCCGGTGACGATGGTGATCATGCCGCGCCTCGAAGATGGAGATCAAAGGCACAAGATAATATTGGTCATATCATGTCACTTTATGATTTGCATGCGATGTTTGTCATGTTTCCATCTTATTTGCATAGAACGACGGTAGCATAAATAAGATGATCCCTCACTAAAATTTCAAGAAAAGTGTCCCCCCTAACTATGCACTGTTGCGAAGGTTTGTTGTTTTGAAGAACCACGTGATGATCGGGTGTGATAGATTCTAACATTCGCATACAACAGGTGTAAGCCAGATTTACACATGCAAACACTTAGGTTGACTTGACGAGCCTAGCATGTACAGACATGGCCTCGGAACACGAGTGACCAAAAGGTTGAACATGAGTCGTATAGTAGATGCAATCAACATGGAGATGTTCACCGTTGATGACTAGTTCGTCTCACGTGATAATCGGACACGGCCTAGTCGATTCGGATCATGTATCACTTAGATGACTAGAGGGATGTCTATTTGAGTGGGAGTTCATTAAATAATTTGATTAGATGAACTTAATTATCATGAACTTAGTCTAAAATATCTTTACAATATGTCTTGTAGATCAAATGGCCCATGCTAATGTTGCCCTCAACTTCAACACGTTCCTAGAGAAAGCCAAGTTCAAAGACGATGGTAGCAACTATACGGACTGGGTCCATAACCTGAGGATCATCCTCATAGCTTCCAAGAAAGCATATGTCCTTGAAGCACTGCTAGGTGACGCACCCATTTTCCCAGCAACTCAAGACATTATGAACGCCTGGCAGTCGCGTAGTGATGATTACTCCCTGGTTCAGTGCGGCATGCTTTACAGCTTAGAACCGGGGCTCCAAAAGCGTTTTGAGCAGCACAGAGCATATGAGATGTTCCAAGAGCTGAAAATGGTTTTCCAAGCTCATGCCCGGGTCGAGAGATATGAATTCTCCGACAAGTTCTACAGTTGTAAGATGGAGGAAAATAGTTCTGTCAGCAAGCATATACTCAAAATGTTTGGGTTGCACAACCATTTGTCACAGCTGGGAGTTAATCTTCCAGATGACTCGTTCATTGACAGGATCCTCCAGTCGCTTCCACCTAGCTACAAGAGCTTTGTGATTAACTACAATATGAAAGGGATGGATAAGTTCATTCATGAGTTATATTCGATGCTGAAATCAGCGGAGGTGGAAATCAAAAAGGAATATCAAGTGTTGATGGTGAATAAGACCACTAGTTTGAAGAAAGGCAAGGGTAAGAAGAACTTCAAGAAGGACGGCAAGGGAGTTGCCGCGCGCAGTAAATCAGTTGCCGGGAAGAAGCCAAAGAATGGACCCAAGCCCGATACTCAGTGCTTTTATTGCAAGGGAAATGGTCACTGTAAACGGAACTGCCCCAAGTACTTGGCGGATAAGAAGGCCGACAACGCCAAAGGTATATGTGATATACATGTTATTGATGTGTACCTTAACAGCGCTCATAGTAGCTCCTGGGTATTTGATACCGGTGCACTTGCTCATATTTGTAACTCAAAACAGGAGCTGCAGAATAAGAGGAGAGTGGTGAAGGACGAGGTGATGATGCGCGTCGGGAATTGTTCCAAGGTCGATGTGATCGCCGTTGGCACGCTACCTCTACATCTACCTTTGAGATTAGTTTTAAACCTCAAAAATTGTTATTTAGTGCTAGCTTTGAGCATGAACATTGTATCTGGATCTTGTTTAACGCAACATGGCTACTCATTTAAATCCGAGAATAATGGTTGTTCCATTTATATGAGAGATATGTTTTATGGTCATGCCCCGTTGGTCAATGGTTTATTTTTATTTAATCTCGAACGTGATGTTACACATATTCATAGTGTGAATGCCAAAAGATGTAAGGTTGATAATGATAGTCCCACATACTTGTTGCACTGCCGCCTTGGTCACATTGGTGTCAAACGGATGAAGAAACTCCATGCAGATGGACTTTTGGAGTCTCTTGATTATGAATCATTTGACACGTGTGAACCATGCCTCATGGGTAAAATGACCAAGATTCCATTCTCCGGAACAATGGAGCAAGCAACCAACTTATTGGAAATCATCAATACTGATGTGTGCGGTCCAATGAGCGTTGAGGCTCGCGGTGGCTATCCTTATGTTCTCACCCTCACTGATGACTTAAGTAGATATGGGTATGTCTACTTAATGAAACACAAGTCCGAGACCTTTGAAAAGTTCAAGGAATTTCAGAGTGAGGTAGAGAATCAACGTGACAGGAAAATAAAGTTCCTACGATCAGATCGTGGAGGAGAATATTTGATTCACGAGTTTGACACACACTTAAGGAAATGTGGAATTGTTTCACAGTTGACGCCGCCTGGAATACCATAGCGTAATGGTGTGTCTGAATGTCGTAATCGCACTCTATTGGATATGGTGCGATCTATGATGTCTCTTACCGATCTACCGCTATCATTTTGGGGTTATGCTTTAGAGACTGCCGCATTCACTCTAAATAGGGCTCTGTCGAAATCCGTTGAGACGACACTGTATGAATTATGGTTTGGGAAGAAACCTAAGTTGTCGTTTCTGAGAGTTTCGGGATGCGATGCTTATGTCAAGAAACTTCAAACTGTAAAGCTCGAACCCAAGTCGGAAAAATTCGTCTTCATAGGATACCCTAAGGAAACTATTGGGTTTACCTTCTACCTCAGATCGGAAGGCAAGATCTTTGTTGCCAAGAATGGATCCTTTCAAGAGAAAGAGTTTATCTCGAAAGAAGTAAGTGGGAGGGAAGTAGAACTTCATGAGGTACTACCTCTTGAACCGGAGAGTAGCGCAGCTCAGGAAGATGTTTCTATGGTGCCTCCACCGACTAGAGAAGAAGTTAATGATGATGATCATGAAACTTCGGATCAAGTTGGTACTGAACTTCGTAGGTCCACAAGGACATGTTCCGCACCAGAGTGGTATGGCAACCCTGTCCTGGAAATCATGTTGTTAGACAATGGTGAACCTTCGAACTATGAAGAAGTGAGAGCGGGCCCGGATTCCAACAAATGGCTTGAAGCTATGAAATCCGAGATAGGATCCATGTATGAAAACGAAGTATGGACTTTGACAGACTTGCCCGATGATCGGCAAGCCATAGAGAATAAATGGATCTTTAAGAAGAAGACTGGCGCGGATGGTAATGTGACCATCTATAAGGCTCGGCTTGTCGCTAAAGGTTATCGACAAGTTCAAGGGATTGACTATGATGAGACCTTCTCACCCGTAGCGAAGCTGAAGTCCATCCGAATCATGTTAGCAATTGCTGCATTCTATGATTATGAGATATGGCAAATGGACGTCAAAACGGCATTCCTTACTGGTTTCCTTAAGAAAGAATTGTATATGATGCAGCCAGAAGGTTTTGTCGATCCTAAGAATGCTGACAAGGTATGCAAGCTCCAGCGCTCCATCTATGGGCTGGTGCAAGCATCTCGGAGTTGGAACATTCGCTTTGATGAAATGATCAAAGCGTTTGGGTTTATGCAGACTTATGGAGAAGCCTGTTTTTACAAGAAAGTGAGTGGGAGGTCTGTAGCATTTCTCATATTATATGTGGATGACATACTATTGATGGGAAATGATATAGAACTTTTGGAAAGCATAAAGGCCTACTTGAATAAGTGTTTTTCAATGAAGGACCTTGGAAAAGCTGCTTACATATTAGGCATCAAGATCTATAGAGATAGATCGAGATGCCTCATTGGTCTTTCACAAAGCACATACCTTGACAAGATATTGAAGAAGTTCAATATGGATCAATCCAAGAAGGGGTTCTTGCTTGTATTGCAAGGTGTGAGATTGAGCACGGCTCAATGCCCGACCTCGGCAGAAGATAGAGAAAAGATGAGTGTCATCCCCTATGCCTCAGCCATAGGGTCTATTATGTATGCCATGTTGTGTACCAGACCTGATGTCAACCTTGCCGTAAGTTTGGTAGGAAGGTACCAAAGTGATCCCGGTATGGAACACTGGACAGCGGTCAAGAATAACCTGAAGTACCTGAAAAGGACACAGGATATGTTTTCGTTTATGGAGGTGATGAAGACCTCATTGTAAAGGGTTACATCGATGCTAGCTTCGACACAGATCAGGATGACTCCAAGTAACAAATGGGATATGTGTACATTTTGAATGGTGGAGCAGTCAGCTGGTGCAGTTGCAAGCAAAGCATCATGGCGGGATCTACATGTGAACCGGAGTACATAGCTGCCTCGGAGGCAACATAGGAAGCAGTCTGGATGAAGGAGTTCATCACCGACCTAGGAGTCATTCCCAATGCATCGGGCCCGATGACTCTCTTCTATGACAACACTGGAGCTATTGCCCTTGCCAAGTGATACATCTCCATCGTATCTATAATTTTTTATTGTTCCATGCCAATATTCTACAACTTTTACATACTTTTGGCAACTTTTTATACTATTTTTGGGACTAACATAATGATCGAGTGCCCAGTGTCAGTTCCTGTTTGTTGCATGTTTTTTGTTTCACAGAAAATCCATATCAAACAAAGTCTAAATGGGATAAAAACTTACAAAGATTTTTTTGGAATATATGTGAATTTTGGGAAGTGGAATCAATGAGAGACGATGCCCGAGGGGCCCACGAGGGTGAGGGGCGCGCCCAGGGGGTAGGGCGCACCCTGGGCCCTCATGGACACTCCGTAAGGTGGTTGGTGCCCTTCTTTCACTGCAAGAAAGCCAATATCCGGATAAAAGTCGTGTCAAAATTTCAGCCCAATCGGAGTTACGGATCTCCGGGAATTTCGGAAACGGTGATAGGGTAGAATCAGGGAGCGCAGAAATAGAAGGAAACAGAGAGAGAGAGAGAGAGAGAGAGAGAGAGATCCAATCCCGGAGGGGCTCTCGCCCCTCCGCCTCCATGGAGGCCATGGACCAAAGGGGAAACCCTTCTCCCATCTAGGGGGGAGGTCAAGGAAGAATAAGAAGAAGAAGGGGGCTCTCTCCCGGTGGCGTCGGAACACCGCCGGGGCCATCATCGCGACAACGAGCTACACCAACAACTTCACCGCTGTCATCACCAACTCTTCCCCCCCTCTATGCAGTGGTGTAACCCCTCTTTTACCCGCTGTAATATCTACTTAAATATGGTGCTCAATGCTATATATTATTTCCCAATGATGTATGGCTATCTTATGATGTTTGAGTAGATCCGTTTTATCCGATGGGTTAAGTGATGATCGTGATTGGTCTGAGTTGCATGTTTTATTACTGGTGTTGTCCTATGGTGCTCTCCGTGTCGCGCAAGCGTGAGGGATCCCCGCTGTAGCGTTTGCAAGAATTTCATGATTTTCTTATGGTGGGTGGCGTGAGTGACAGAAGCACAGACCCGAGTAAGTAGGTTGTTTGTGTATGGGAGTAAAGAGGACTTGATGCCATATAATGCTATGTTGGGTTTTACCTTAATGATCTTTAGTAGTTGCGGATGCTTGCTAGAGTTCCAATCGTAAGTGCATATGATCCAATAAGATAAAGTATGTTAGCTTATGCCTCTCCCTCAAATAAAATTGCAATAATGATTACCGGTCTAGTTATCGATTGTCTACGGACAAATCACTTTCTCGTGACAAAAATCTCTCTACTGAAACTAATTTAGTTGTGTCTTTAGCTAAACAGCCCCTAGCTTTTATTTACATGCTATTTATTATCTTGCAAACCTAACCTACAACACCTACAAAGTACTTCTAGTTTCATACTTGTTCTAGGTAAGGCAAACATTAAGCGTGCGTAGAGTTGTATTGGTGGTTGATAGAACTTGAGGGAACATTTGTTCTACCTTTAGCTCCTCGTTGGGTTCGACACTCTTACTTATCGAAAGAGGCTACAATTGATCCCCTATACTTGTGGGTTATCAAGACCTTTTTCTGGCGCCGTTGCTGGGGAGCAATAGCATGGGGTGAATATTCTCGTGTGTGCTTGCTTGCTGTATCACTAAGTGGATTTTATTTGTTGTTCTAAGTTGTTCCTATCTTTAGTTATGGATATGGAACACGAAATACCAAAAAAAATAGGTTTACTTGCTACTCATGGAGATGGGGAACCTCCTAAAACCCATGATGCTCATTATGTGAAAGATATTATGCACTACTTTAATAATTCTGAGAAAACCCCATTCAATTATATAATGGGAGACACGTTGGATCAATGTGAATACTTTAGGGATTATCGCTTGACTCAAAAAGGGAAACTATTATGGTATCAAATTTATATGTTGCATTGGTATGCTCGGCAACTATGCTTCAGATATGATTATACTTGTTGCTCTAGGATGAAGGCTCCACACCTTCTTCATGTGCTAATGGTATATATGATTACTATGATGTGGAACGAATAGAAGAATTTGTTGCTTTTAAGGGTGCTTGTGAAATTGAATCTTTGTTTAAAGAGTTTGAAGATTTTGATGATTTAGTTTATAGACCCAAAAATTTAGCTATCCTTAAATATTGATTAATTTATTGAGAAAGTCTCCGCTGTCCGAGAAGAGACTAATATTTTGTAGGAGTCTATGGAAGAAGAAATTAATGAAACTGTGAGCTCATTGGATGAAAAAGATGATGAGGAAAGCGGAGAACAAAAGTAGGAAGATCGGATTAGCTACCCGTGCCCACCTTGTAATGAGAGTAACTCTCCAACTCATACATTATTTAATGTCCCTTCGTTCTTACCAAAGGATGAATGCCATGATAATTGCTATGATCCCGTTGATTCGTTTGAAATATCCCTTTTCGATGAACTTTATGCTTGCTATTCTTGTGGCCAAGATGCCAATATGAATTATGCTTATGGAGATGTTGTTCCTTATGTTAAACACGAAATTTTTGCTATTGGACCCACACATGATAGTCCTATTATCTTTTTGAATTCTCCAAACTACACTATATCGGAGAAGTTTGCACTTATTAAGGATTATATTGATGGGTGGCCTTTTACCGTTGCACATGATAATTTTGAAGAATATAATATGCATGTGCTTGCTGCTCCTACTTGCAATTATTATGAGAGAGGAACTACATCTCCGCCTCTCTATGTTTCCAACACGATAAAATTGCAAGAAACTTCTTATGCTATGCATTGGCCTTTACTAATGTGCATGAATTGTTCTTGTATGACATACCGATGCATAGGAAGAGAGTTAGACTTCGCCATTGCTTGATATATGTTGCTTTGTGCTCACTACTAAATTCCAAATCATTGCTAATTCAAATTTGCTTTGATATACCTTGGGATCCAGGTGGATTCATTACTTGAGCACCTTATGCCTAGCTTAATGGCTTTAAAGAAAGCGCTGCCAAGGAGACAACCCGGAAGTTTTAGAGAGTCACTTATTTATGTTGAGTGCTTTTATAGAGTTTTAAAACAAAAAAAATAAAGAGGGGAACCCAAAACTTTTCAAAAAGGAAAGTGAAAGTGAGAGAGACAAGCATTGTTGAAGTGAGGGAGCTCCTTGAACTTTGTTCATGCTCACAGAAACTTTGTGTATCTTGATTACAGAAACTTTTCAACAAAAATAATTATCCCCTTGTACAATTCCATTGTATTATAAAAATAATGTGGCAAGATTTTCCTTTAGGATGTTTACATTGCTTGTTGGTTTGTGCAGTGCAAAACAGAAACTTTGGCTGTAGTGCACACTTTTACATTTTTTATTGGAACGTCAAAAGGTTCTGAAACATTTTGAACTGTATTTTTATACAAATTGTTTGTTTTTCCTATTTTTCAGAATTTTTGGAGTACCAGAAGTATGGTGAATGTTCAGATTACTACAGACTGTCCTGTTTAAGACATATTCTGTTTTTGATGCATTGTTTGCTTGTTTTGATGAAACTATCGATTTCTATCAGTGGATTAAGCCATGGAAAAGTTATATTACAGTAGCTACAATCCAAAAACAAAATATGAATTGGTTTGCAACGAGTAGTGATTTGCTTTATTATACTAACGGATCTTACCGAACTTTCTGTTGAGTTTTGTGTGGATGAAGTGATCAAGGATCGAGGAGGTCTCGGTGTGAGGAGAAGGAGGAGAGGCAAGATCTCAAGCTTGGGGATTCCCAAGGCATCCCAAGTAAATATTCAAGGATACTCAAGCGTCTAAGCTTGGGGATGCCCCGGAAGGCATCCCATCTTTCTTCAACAAGTATCGGTATGTTTTCGGTTTCGTTTCATTCATGTGATATGTGCAAATCTTGGAGCGTCTTTTGCATTTAGCTTTCACTTTTCTTTGATGCACCATGCTGGTATCAGATAGTCCATGGTTGATTTATAGAATGCTCTTTGCACTTCACTTATATCTTTTGAGTATGGCTTTATAGAATGCTTCATGTGCTTCGCTTATATCATTTGAAGTTTGGATTGCATGCTTCCCTACACATATAAAACCGCCATTTGTAGAATGCTCTCTTGCTTCGCTTATATTTATTAGAGTGTGGGCATATCTTTTGTAGAAAGAATTAAAATCTCTTGCTTCACTTATATCTATTTAGAGAGTTGGTAGGAATTTTTCATTCACATGGTTAGTCATTAAATCCTACATAAAACTTGTAGATCACTGAATATGATATGTTTGATTCCTTGCAATAGTTTTGCGATATAAAGATGGTGATATTAGATTCATGCTAGTGGGTAGTT